>NC_081384.1:38398997-38528158 GCF_030684315.1 Stegostoma tigrinum
TGTACTGACTACAACTCCTTGTTACACAAGTGAGGATTTCTGGGTACATTTTGTGGATACTGTGAAAGGAATATAGCACTGATTTTAAAAAAATAGACTTCCACCATCTAGAGCATTTTACTCTTGTAACTATGAATGGAGGTTGTGCAGTTCAAAGTATAACCTTATGTCTGGTTGTATTCAATTAACACATCTGTCTCTTCCCATCTCAAATTATTTTGTTCAAACTTGATGTGTTTATGAGTTGTGAGACAATTCATTGTTTCATTACTCACTCTCCATCCCACAAGCCATTCACAGAATATTCTTGCAGAGAGCTGTCACTGTCTGGTTACTGCATTTACAACTTATTGTTACACGTCGGATATCCCTTGGTGCACAGGCCTTATGAACATTGTATGTTTGTACCTTTTTTACTGTTTGTATCTCTGATCATGACTGTTAAAAGTGCTGCTCTTGAATCTGTGATTTCACTTCTGCTTTACAAATGTTAGAGTTTTGACATTAAAATATACATTGTGTAACACTTTGTGTATAACGTGCTTTGAGAAAAGAAGGAAGGATGAACTCCTTTTATCCCTGTAGCTGTTTCAGTTTCTTTACCTTCCATAACATGGAATCAATGCCCAAAAGTCTGGTTGCACAATGTGTACGTCAACTTTACCAAAGCTTTTTGGTAGCATGGTGACACAGTGGTTGGCACTGCTGCCTCAAAGTGCCAGGGACCAGGGTTTTATCCGAGCCTTGGGTGACAATCTGTGTGGCATTTCCACCCACAGTTCAAAGATGTGCATGTTAGGTGGATTGGCCGTGCTAAATTGTGTATAGTGTCCAGAGATTTTTAGGTTAGGTGGATTAGCTATGGGAAATGTAGCATTACAGGGATAGGGGGATGGGTCTAGTTGAGATGCTGTTCAGAGAGTCAGTGTGAACTCATTGGGCCAAATGGCCTGTTTCCACACAATAGGGATTCTATGGTTTTAAATACCGCACTCAGATACTCCTCCCTCAACTCGATTTTCAATGCTTAAGTGAACTTCATACCAAGAATCAGCCTTAAGTATATTCATGGGGGACGTATATATAATGCCTTTGATTCTGGGTACTTGGGGCTGTGTGAACAATAAAGTGAAGGAGACAGACAAACACTCATCTGGCAATAGCTGTAATCCTGAAGGCAATGGCACCTAAAAATTTGTACGGTGATGAAAGGATCTTCTTCACCAGCCAGAGGTGGCAGTTATAAAACAAGTATCGTTGATGCTGTCTGACACAGTTATCTCAGACTGATAAGGTCATAGAAAAAAACAGGACATCTTGCTTCACTTTTTAGTGATTCTGTAGATGCTTGCTTCCATTCTGACATTGCTGGCAGCTTTTACTCAAGATGGTAGACCTTGTAAACACATATCAGTTTCACTCTACTGAAGTGCAATTGATCTGAGCTGTTAACTTTCTTTCCATCTCCAGAAATGCTGTCAGACCTGTGTAGTGTTTCCAGTACTTTCTCTTTTGATGTCATAGTTGATCTATTTGGCTTCTTTTCTTAAAAAGACTGGGATTCCTTCTAATTCTTGTTAGTTTCCTCCTTTAACAGAAATGTTTACTGTGTCACATATGATCCCTGCCCACAGGGTACATGAGTCATGTGTTCCTATAACCCTACCAATGTCAGCTCAAGACTGACATTTGTGGCAGAACTCCTTTGGTAAGTGTTCCTCACTTCCTGTGGACTGTACTTAGGCGTTTCCAACACATCCCAAAACCAACATGTCCAGGATTGCATCCCAACTCCACTATACACTGCTCCATCACAGCATAAATGATTAGTTGCATCTTCGTCTTAGAATTAGTAGCTTGGGTTTTGCATCAAGTACAGTGCAGATTATTTCCATGAATTTCTTCCACTTCAGTAATGTGCAATGACCTATAAAAAGAAAACATATCTAAGGACTGGTACATGTAACATAAACATTCTAATTCAGAACAGAATGAGTGCTGTACTGTCAGACATGCTGTTTAGAAGAGATATTAAACCAAGAGCAGTTAGCTTCAGGCTGACCACTGAGATATTATTTGTCTTGTATGCTGATTGTAGCCCCCAAATTCCTCTGCAGTGGTGAGAAGGCATTTAAAATTAACCACAGGCCTCAGACTGAATGCATGACAGAAGCTGAATCATTGGCAAAAAGAAGTTCACAGATCTGAACATATCTCACTTTGACCTTTGCTCTCAGTCTGAGTAGTACATCATCTCCTCTTATGATAAATCTTTTGTGATTATTTTTTAATCCAGGAAAGCTTTTGAGACAAGGCAAGGCAAGATATCAAAAAGCATGGTGCAAAAAATAATCCTTCTTAACTCTATTTACTATTGGGAATATATTAGATGCCTTTCCATTTACGGGGTAAAGACTTCACAAACTGAATTAGTTTCATGGCTAACTGATTTTTGAAGAGAGGAAACAGAAAGCCAGAAAGGAGATTTTGGTTAGAGCTACAAAAGTGAAATGAAGTGCCTTCTGCTGTTTGTCTCAGGGTAAAGATCATGGTTGTCGCTGAATGTCCAGCTTTGAGCAAACACCAGCTTTTTAACAGATATGGTTGGCAGTATTTTATAAGTATCAAGGTTTTAAGTATTTAACAACTACAAACAACAGTGAAATGCAATGAACTAATCTGACTTGTCATCTTTGTTCTTGTAGGTTATCATTGAGACAGATCTCAGTTCCTAAGGAACTTTTCCTTTCTCCTATATTTATAAGCAAGAACAGTTCATGAAGGAAACTAGTATTTCCAGTTTAGAGATCAATTAGCAATCCATCAATAGCAGGTGCTTTACTAACTCACTCTTATTGCTGCTGTATTCCATGCTGAGGGGTGCATCCTACTTCATCTTGTGTTGCTTAGTCAAAAAAGTAGTGCTTGTACATTTACTGCATTTTGTCTATTACAATGCATTTCAAAGGAGGTGAGAAATGCTTCAGGGACATTGCAACAAAATTAGAAATTTCATAAATATGTCTTTCATATATCAGTGTTGTTACTTTAAAGAACTTACATGCAAACTATGTTACCCCTCTTCTGGAACATCACTAATGACTTGGAATCCACACATCCATTCAAGATACTAATGCATAACTGCCACAACAAACACTACCACGCTTCGCTCACCTTAGCTAAAGAAACCCACTCTTCTGATACCATACTGAAGGACAAGCTTAGGTCTTATTTCCTTTTACAATGAGCTACCTTTTTAAACACTTCCCTCGCTGCCTGCTATCACAGCAAATACTGAATGTGAGGAACTCTTGGATTTATCCAGTACCAAGAACAATATTTTTTATTCAGCTATTTTAAATTTCTTTGATGAAATCCAACACCTGCTCCCTCAATCCCATCCTGGCTCAACTTCTCACCACTTCTCGGCCCTGATTCTAGATTACTTCAGTGGTTCATTCTCCTCGGACAGTGTATTCTTCTTCCCAAAAAAGAGCCCCAAAGATCCCTTACATTTTGTTTGTTAAGATCCCAACTCAAATCTTGCTTGGAGACAGCAAGAACTGCAGATGCTGGAAGCCACAGTCAATAATGTGGAGCTGAAGGAACACAGCAGATCAGGCAGCATGAGAGGCGCAAGAAAGTCAACATTTCAGGTCAGGAACCTTCATCAGGACTCCAGATAGAAATAGGCAGTGTGGGGTTGGGGAACAATCAAGTTGGAGGCTGTGGATGGGAGGTCTCCTACGTGTAACAATTGCAACTTCATCACCACAGCATGCCACTTTTGGTATCTCTCAAAGATTTTGTTTTTATTCATTCATTCACAGAGCATGGGCATTGTTAGGTTAGAAGTGGGGATGTTTACTGATGATGATACAATGTTCAGCATCATTTGCAACTTCTCAAATGCTAAAGCAATCCATCTCAATGTGTGGCAAGACCTAGACAACTTTCAGGCTTGGGCTGACAAGTAACAAAGATCATACTTACCACACAAGTGCCAGGCAATGACCATATCCAAAAAAAGAGAATGCAACCATCTCCCTTTGACATTCAACAGCATAACTACTACTGAACCACCCACCATTAAAATCCTTGGAGTTAAAACTTACAAGGAGCTGCACTAGATCATCTACACATTGTGGCAAAGAGGCAATTTTGTGTTGAGTAACTTACTTCATCACTCCCCAAAACCTGCCACCATCTACAAGGCATAAGCAATAGTTTGATGGAATACTCACCACTTGCCTGGATGAATGTGGCTCCAAAAAAGCTGGAGAAGCTCAACATCACGCAGACAAAGCAGCCCACAAAACTGGCACCACATCAACCACCTTCAACATTCACTCCCTCCACCACCACAGTGATAGCAACGTGTAACATACATAAGATGCACTGCAGCAATACACCTTCAACAGCATGTTCCAAATCTGCAACCTCTACCATTTATAAAGACAAAAGGCAGCAACTGCATCGGAACATCACCACATGCAAGTTCCCTTGCTGGCCCTGAATTGGAACTATATGGTATTTCCTTCACTGGGGCAAAATCCTGGCACTCCCTCACCAAATGCTGTAGGCCCTCACTCCCCATGCACGAGTTCAAGAAGGTGGCTCACCACTTTCTCAATAGTAATTAAGGATGACCTAGCCAGGAACACCTCATCCCATGAAAAAATATTTTCAATAACTGATGCAGCATTCGGACACAAGTGTCCCATGAGGTTGTAGACATGCTTGCCGAGCTGATGGGTTTGGTTGCAAACGTTTCATCACCCTACTAGGTAATATTGTCAGCGCACCTCCGGTGAGTCATCGGTGTTCTGTCCCGCTTGTTATTTATCTGCCTCTGTTTGATTGGTTGGTTGGTACCATTTCTGGTTCTGTTTCTCAGTGGTTTGTACACAGGGTCTAATCCAAAACCGGATGGAGTTCCGGTTGGAAGACCAGACCTCCAGGAATTCCCTGGCATGTCTCTGTTTGGCTTGTGCGTTTGCTGATGTGTTGCCCCAGTTGAATTTGTGTCCCTTGTTGACCGTGTGTAGTGAGACGCAAGAACTGGTCTTGTCTCTTGGTGGCTTGTTGGTGTTCATGTAGCCATGCAGTCAATTCTCTTCTGTGTGGCCTATGTTGTGTTTCTCATAGTCCTTGCATGGTAGTTTGTATGTTACCCCAGTTTTGGGTATAGAAGGGTAGAATTTGGCATTGCTGGGACGTTCTGTACATGGATGAGCGATATGTATTTAGAACACTTGAAAGTTGCATCAGGTTTTAATGCACCTTTCTTGATGTACTGCCAAAGATTGCTAAAAACCAGACAGATATTCTCCCTCAGCAACAAAAGGAAGAATCTACTGGTGCCACAAAGAAAGCATAATTTATTGTGACCAAAGAAGACAGCAGCAAAGGTATTGGCTCACTCTTTTGGTTTCAGAACAAGGATTTTAATTAAACTAACCAGGTCTGAATAGGTTGATGCACCTGGGCATTCACCTATATCCTTACTGTGTGCATCATCCCATAATCTCATTTGCCTTATCATGGCTACTTACTATTACCCCCATACCAGATGAGGTTATCATCCAGTCCTGCCTTCTCAACCTCTCCCCTTGCCACATGTAGTGATCCTCACGTTGAACTATCAAGGGTAAGACCCAAAATGCTGATTGCTCCTTTCCTCCACATGCTGCGTGGCTTGCTATGTTCTTCCAGCCTCCTGTTTGTCTACCTCCTGCATCTGCAGATTTTTTGTTGTCTCTAACTAGCTGTCTCCCTCTAATGATCTCCCTCTAATAATACATCCACTTAGCTTGAAAACACATCCATGGGTCTCTTGCTATGGGTGTCTTCATTTTTCCCATCTATCTATGCACCACGGATACTCAAACCTATCCTTAAGCAATTTCAGACTTCTCCCTGATAGTCACATTTACCAAGAACATTACATTCAGTGCATGAACATGCAGCTGACATTTTTCCTGTTGCAGAAGAGAACATCCTTGGATACATCGCATCCAGTCCTGGTAACCTATCATCTTCCAGTAAGCCAACTTAATGCCTCCCACTATTTTTAACCAATCTTAATTCCCATTTCACTATGATTTGAACAGCAGTGTTTTTTTTGATAAAGTGGTGTTCATTCAGTACCAACCCACACCACTGTCTCCATGCCTAAATCTTCTTTTAGCTACCACATCAGCTTCACTCCTTTTATTATTTATATGCTTTCATATGACTTCTGGAATCCCTTTTGTAGCCAGTCCCTTTTCATATGCTTTCTTCTCATATTTTGTCAGTTGCCCTCTGAATCTTTAATACTGAGCCTAATTCTCAATTGTATTATCCAGCTGACATTTGTCATATGCACCATCTCTCTTCTTCAGCTTCCTCCCTGTCTTTTGTTATCTGGGGCACATCTATTTATTTTCCACACATTTTCCCCTCATTGGAATGTATCTTGATGATACAAGAATTACTTCCTCTTTAAAGACAATCCATTCTCCAGTGACACTTTTGCTTATCAAGCTTCAATTCCAAATCAAGTCAGCAAGATCTCTACTAGAGTCACGGGTTAGTTCAATTTGTTAGATCGTTAGTGTTTGCTTCAGAATAATGGCAATAATGCGAGGCTTGATGACTGTTCTAGCTGAGGTAAACTTGGGCCCTACCCCGTTGGTAAATCACAATATAAGACTGGTAAACTTAAATAATCAAGGATGATTTTCCTATCCCATGTTAATTGGCCCTACCCCAATTAATAACTCATTCTTGTTTGTTCTCTGTCCTGATAACAGGTGCCCATTATCAGCTTTCCTTGGCATACCATTATCTGTCTTTCTCTCAGTCTCTGAGCTGTCTCCACATATGCTCTCACACTTTTGAAGCTTCAACCTTGTCTTCAGTGTATATGCCATTTTTTCCTAACTACTACTAGTTCTGATGGAGGGTTAAAAACATTGACTCTACTTTCTCTCCACAGATGTTGCCAAACCTGCTGAGTTTCTCCAGTGACATCTGTGAACATATAGTTGTCATTATGGAGAAATGTCTGCAGGATGACCAACGGTGGGAACTGAATATCCAGAAGCATATGAGAATATGCTTCTGAATATGAGGAGAGACAAAAAGGAAAAGGCAAAGAGGAAATTAATGCAACAGTGAGGAAGGATATTAGTTCTAAAGGTGTGGAATCTGTATCTGCAGAGCTGGAAAACATCAAGGGGCAAAAAAACATTAGGAGCTGTATATAGACTCACAAACTGTAAAGTTATGTTGAAATAGCATTAAACAGGAAACTGTAGAGCCGCCTGAAGTAAAGGAACATCTGTGGGTGATTTTCATCTACATACAGATTAGGCAAATCAAATTAGTAACAATCTTGTAGAGGAGGAGTTAGTTGAGTGCGCGCAAATTGGTTTTATGGACCAAAACATTGAGGAACCAACTAGAAAACACAATCTTAGGTTGGGTATTGTGTCATGAGCAAGGAATAGTTGCCAAACAAGTTGCACGAGTCCTTGGGGATGCAGTAAAGAAGCGAAATAGTATATTAGACTTCATAGCCAGAACTTTTGATTACAGGAGCAGGGATGTCTTGTTTAATATATAAAGAACCTTAGTGAAACCATGCCTGCAATACTGTACACAGTTTTGGTCTCCGCACCTGAGGAAGGGTGTTCTTGCTATAAAGGAATTGCAGTAAAAGGTTTAGAATTAGAATTAGAATTAGGTTTATTGTCATGTGTACTCAAGTACAGGAGTATACTGAAAATTTAAAATGTCACCCATGATGGCACCATCTAAACTATAAGGTACCAAGGTACAAATCTGAGATACAAAATAGAGAAATAAAAAAAGTTACAATACATAGTGATTCAATGTATAAGTTAGAAACTAAGAAATAAAGTTAAAAGGATGAACATTACAGACAGGTTATAGGTAAACATTATAATGTAGTAGATCGGTGCAGGGGTCTTTCAGATATGGTTTTTTCGGGCTCACAAACCACTGACCATCCGCACCGGTCCCCAGTCCAACAGCCATTCCTGCTCTGCTCCATTACCAGACTGATCCTTGGGATAGCAGGGCCGACATATGAGGAACGGTTGAATCAGTTAGGATTTAATTTACTGGAATTCAGGAGAATGAGAAAGCATCTCATTGCAACCTATAAAATTCTAAACGTACTAGACAGGATAAATGTAGGAATGGTCTTGTGATAGCAGGTCATTGGAACCAGGATATGAGATAGATCATTTAAGACTGAGATGAGAAGAAATTTCCTCACTCAGGCAATGGTGAAACTGTGGGATTTTCTGCAATGAAAACAGTAAAGATCGAAAGATGTGATTTCAAGAAGGAGTTGGAACCAGTTTTTGGGGATCAAAGGTTATGTGGGAAAAGCAGGAACAAACTGATGAGTTGGATGATAAACTATGATCTTAAAACATGGCAGTGCAGCTTCATGGGCCAAATGGTTTACTCCTGCTCGTAATTCCTACATATCTATAACCAACCTAAACCTAATAACCGTTGTTCCATATATGTTCTCTTACCGACACTTGATCCATTGGTCGACTTCATTCACAAGAATTAAATGCAGCAACTTTCTCACTGGAATGAAAATATTCTGTTTTACAATATTGTCCTGAATACACTCTTGAAACTCCTGCTCATCTCTGATTATTTAATTATTTAAATTATTTTAAGATGTACTGTAATAAAAGGTACTACTCCAAAACTTATGTGCACCTCTGTAATTTCCTTGCAAATTTATTCCTGTAAATTCTACCCATCAGCTTGTGGTGAATGGAATACACTGGGCAATGAAAGGGTACCTATATTGTGTTTTCGCTCCACCCAAATAGATTCTGTACTTGAACATTCTGGGATATTGTCTCATTCTAATACTGTAAAACATTATCCTTAATCAACAGTGCTACCTTTCTCATCTATATTTTTCTCGACCACCTTGTTGCAGAGTAATTTACAGCATGGAAGGAGGCCATTCTACTCATTACACTGTTACAAATGAGTGGTTTTTATAAGAATGTTACGCCTATTTGGACTGTGTTGATTAGAGTAAAACGGAGGTAAAAAAGGAACTGACATGATCTGCTTTGGATCCTGCTGCCAGCAAAAGTCATTGGCTTGACTGTTAAAGACATTCAGGTGTTTCTCTGTGAAGACACAAGATGCTCACACTTGCAAACAATGGTAGAAGAATATTTGCTGACAATGGATATACTATTAGTCCCAAATTCCCAAGAAGAATTAAGAGTGTCTGATTTTGAAAATGGTTATACTTTATCTATTGTCTACTTAGTTTCATAACAGAATAAGTTGTTATATCTCAAGGGTATAAAATCAACATGTTTACCTTGATAAATAGGCCCATTGATTTACATTGCTATGGAAATGAGAGGAATTGAGAGGAATAAAATGTACTGGAAGCCATTGTAAGATTGGATTATAAGGTTCTCCTAAAAGTTGCACCTGAATTTCACAGAATGGTTGGCTTGTCAGGACCATAGAGAGAACAGACAGGTAACAGGTTCTTATTATACATTACACAGAGATGCAGGTGAGAGCTTGCTGAAAAGGCCAAATCTTTGAGGACTTACAATGAGGCTAGAAGATTCATCTGCCTTCAATCACAGACAAAATCTCCAGAAAAATCCTGAGCATTAAAGATAGTTCTGAGGTTAAATGTTACTTGACTGGGGCAGGAAAAAAAATGAAAGTAAACCCTGAATAATGAAAAATCTCTTTAGACTGGTTCCAGGTGAATTAAATGCCTACTTAAGGGACAGAATAAAATAATACCATGGAGTGAGAACTTTGTTCATGTGAAAGTAAAAGGGGAAGTTCTCTTCTGCAGTTACCTATAGAAACAGTGTTTAATCAGTGTTGGTTTTAGTTTACTTGTTGCAGTTGAAGTTGCAAAACTTGTCATGTGAGCTTTTAAATTGGACTCAGGGAACGCAAATGTTTTTAAAATGATTATTGTCTTTGTTGGTTCCAGCCAGAGCAATCCTGTCATTTGTACTCCGCTATTCAATTTCCACAGTCTTGCAAGTTGATTTGTCTAAATCTTATCCAATTTCGTCACAGAATCATTATTTACGTCACACTCATAAGAGGCCAGATCCAGGTTACTAACACTCACTGCATAAAATTAATACAAAATGTTTTTCATCACAGTCCCCCTGCGTCTCTTACCCAAAATCCTAAACCCATGTCTCCTATTCCTTGTACTATCAGTTAATTGGTGCTTTCCCTCCTCAACCTTGTCTAAAGTCTTGTACACCTCAAATCTACCTGGTCTCTTTTGCTCCAAGGAGAACAACTCCAGCTGTTCCAAACTAAACTTGGAGCTACAGCCATCATTCCACAGTATCATTCTGGTAAATTTCCTCTGCATCTGCTCAAGGAACATTTTTGCTAAAGCATGGTAACTATAGTTAGATCAATATTCCTGTTAGGACCCAATCAGAGCTTTATCAAGGCTCAACACAACTTTGCTGTCTAAAATTCAACCTGCCACTTTGGTGACCATTCTGATTGTCCGTCAAATGTCCTATTGCAGGCCATTTAAATTATCTTAAGATTTGCCACTCTAAATTTGGTATCATCAATAAATTTTGAAATTTGACTCAGCATTCCAAGACCCAAATCATTTATCAATTGCAAAAACAACACAAAAAACAACAAAGCACTGACACTTGGAAGATATGACGATCTACCACCCTCCAGTCCAAAAAAATTCTTATCCACCATGACTGGCTTTCTGTCCTCAATCCCAACCTTCCATGTTGTCAGCCGTAATTTAGTAATCAGTCTTAAGGTAATTTGTCAAACAAACATTCTTTCAGAAGCATGTTTCCCTTGAATATTTGAACTTACCCTTGTTCTTTGCATCAACATCTATCATCTCATGTGGCTGTGTGTTTTGGTGATCTTGATGTCTTTCACACTGTTTCTGGTTTGCTTCATACTGATTCCAGTCTACTTTAATGATCCTAACATACTTCATAACAATCTTGACCACAACAAGCACTAGGAAGCAAAAGGGATTATGGAAGCAGACAGAGAAGCATGGTTTTAGGAGGGGCACATATACAATGTAATAAAAGCTTAATATCAAATCAGAATTTTTGCAGCACAGAAATTAAATGATGGTGTAAATGACCATGCTACTCTGACATAAGCAAAGCAGAGAAATGATTGAGACTTGAAGAGTGGCAAAAGAGAAACACTACATTAGACAGCTGCATTTCTCCATTATAAGCATGTACCCATGTAAATGAAGAATTTTCAGAATTACTGAGAGTGAGTGAGCATCATTCAAGCTAAAGATACATGGGACACAACAGCAGCAGCAGCAGTCTAACAAGACAGTGCGACCTCTTGACACTAAATGCCCAGCCAACCCAAAGCATGGTTACAACAGAGCTCCCAATAAAGCAGTGTGGAGAAAACAGCAGTTTCTGTGAGCGATAGTTAGAACTGCTGATGCTGGAGTCAGAGATAACACAGTGTGGAGCTGGAGGAACACAGCAGGCCAGGCAACATCTACTACCCTGGTTACAGTGGCTGAACTGAGGTTGAGGCTGTTGCTCTCTCTTCCAAGGTTCCTGCTCTTTAGGCTGACTTTGTCACTGGGGTGTCAACCCCTTTGATTCAAGTGGGCCCTTTAAATATAATTCCATGGACTACACTCAAATACAGTAGCTTACTATTGTTCACAATGTTGACATGTTAACTGACATGTAGATTCCGTTGTAGCTATTAAGCTACAACAGCTTGATACTGTAAGTAATATAATTCAGTTAATCTAGTGAATGTGCTTCTGCCCCCAGAAAGGGTGTTACGAAAGGCAGTATTAGGTATTATAATTTCCCTATTGACTCAGCTGACCCGAAGAGCCGGACAGTCCCAAAAACCGTTCTACTGAAACTTTCGACACACTGTTCTATCCGAAACCTTTCAGCATTGTCTCATCAACACCTATTAAATATAGACAAACAGGAGGCTGGAAGAACACAGCAAGCCAGGCAGCAGCTAGAGGAACAGCAAAGTTGACGTTTCGGGTCGGAACTCTTTTTCGGAAAATAAGGCTGTTTCCGTGGGCTGTATATTCAACTGGCTAACCTCTTCCCACTTAATGCTCCTGAGCAGCCTTCACTCTCCCTCACACCCTTTCTTCTCACCAATCTCACCTCATCTCCCACCGGCACACTCTCTTAAACCTCTCAGCCCCTCTTTTCTCCGCCTTAAACCACTCCGACCTCGCCCCGTTTTACTTCAGCCATTCCTCACGCTTCACCAACTAAACCTCATAAACTCCGCCGTGAAGCCACTTCACGTCCGCGCCTTCCCGCGTTGCGCATGCGCCTGCCTGCCCCGCCCTCGGCCTAGCCCTGCGCATGCGGTGCCGGGCCCGGTGCTCTACGCAGGCGCATCTAGTCACGGCCGCCGGCTTCCGGCACTCTGCGCGTGCGCGGCGGCTGGAGGCCGGAGTTTTTTTGGTTGTTGCTCCGGAAGAGCCGTTCGCTGTCTGGCCCACTGCAGTCCGTTAGTGTACGTCTGGGGGCTGGGGCCCGTCCGATTCGCAACCGCCATGGAGACGGTGGTATCTGCGCGGCGCCGGGGCTAAATTGTGCAGGCAGACAGCGATCGAGGGCGGCGCGGGGCCCAGAGCCCCGAATCAAACTGGAGTCTGTGGAGTAGGCGGCCCAAAGAGGCAAGGCCAAAGACCACCGGGAAGTTCCCAAAACCGGTAGCAAACCGACCACACGATACAAATGCAGGTACACTGAGAGAGTGCACGATATACCGGGCTGTGCGTACTCTGAGCTAGCGCCGAATATCCTGGGACTTGCAGATGGTTCTGCATAATTCAGGTTTGGGGCTGTCTGAGTTACTGGGAACATAAAAACGCAGTTTGCAGTGTTGTCGTACGGTCTGTCAGGGTTATGCAGTTTGTAGCTTCAAATGCATTAAGTTAGTACAAAATACCTTGGGGTATGCAGAATATCCAAATATAAGTTGAAATGGGTTGTTCAATTCAGATCGACTTTAGAATATAACGTTGTAAGTTGGCAGAGCTGGTTTTAAATATGATACCGATCCACTTATACAAAACATAAGACAAAACACATGTGCCAACGAACATTTGCAGAATACTTGGGAATGCATTAGTGCACTTGAGGAGAGATTGCACAGAATGCACTCCTTTGTAGTGTTGAATATAATGAGATACTACATAAGATTAGATTAGGTAGACTACGTGAGATTAACGCAGGTTTATTAAATAAACATACGATGCTAGAACTGTGCGCTGCAGTAAACGTTCCTTTAGTTTCTTTTTACGTTTGCTGTCGGAATGTGGGCAATTTATTGCTCAGCTGCTGCATCAACCTTGAGAAAGTTAGCTGTCTTGAACTGCTGCAATCAATGGAGTGGTGGGGCATATTGATATGCAAGTAGGTTGCCCTTAGTGCTGTTAGGATTGGGGTTTCAGGATTTTAACTCAGTGACAATGATGAGTTAAGCAGTTTAGTCTCAAGTGGGAGAGGTGTACACCTTGGAGGTGAACTTGTAGTCTGTGGTGTTTCATGCACCTGATGGCTTTGTCCTTCCAGGTGATAGAAGTTGGTAGATTAGGACATACAGTAGGAATGTACTGTACTCGGGGCATGGTGATTTGCTGCATTGTAGCTGGTTAGCGATTGCTGCCATACTGTTGCATGTGGTGCCAATCAAGTGGACTGCTTTGTCCTTGATGCTAACAAGGCATTTTTTTTCTGGGAGCTGCATTGATCCAAGCAAATGAAGTGCATTCCATCATATTTTTGACTTGTGCCTTATAGATACAGGACTGGCTTTGGGACGTGAGTTAATCACAGTAGAATTCTCAGCTGCTGACCTCCTGTTGTAGCAACTGCGTTTATATAGCTTGTCCAGTTCAGTCTCTGGTCAATGGTAATCCCAATATGTCAGCTATGTTATATAGGTATTCAGAGTTATATGATTGTAGAATATAACAATGCAGGCTTGTGGTGCCAGTGTATTATAGCCATGCAGCTGATGAAGATATACTGAGACAGTGCAAAAATTCCCTAAAATAGTAAATTGACCATAAAGAATTACCTTGCGATATAACAAGATATGCCATTCACCAGTGCTGCTTCCCACAATAAGATATTTGAGTACAGAACCATTGCAAATATAGTCAAATAGGTTTATAGAATGGATGCAAAATGTTCCTGAATATTTTAACGCAATGTGGAGGTAATATATTAGAATTCATTTTGTATACCTTGGTTTATTACTGTATACAAATGAAGATTCACAGAGCAGTGCAGAACATGCATAATGCTGTAACACAGACAAACAGCTTATTTAAGATATCCAAGACATCTTAAATGCACATTTGCAAAACTGTGACACTTCTAGTGATGTGATCAGTATTGAAGAGAATGAAGATGAACCAAGCTATTCTGATATGACTTTACAGAAGCAATACCGAATTTTACAGACTATTTTAAATATAGAGAATTCCCTATGGGATATGCTCATGTAACTATCCTCCAATGATGTAGCATATACAAAAAAAAAATCCAACATAGGTATGCACACTGACAAGCAGTGTTTTGCCCTGATGTAACTGATCAGAGTTGATGCAAAATTGGATAGATGTAATCATGGAGATATGCTGAATGTATTGTGATATGTTAGACCCAGGGCCACGTACAACATTACACTAATTGAGCAACATAGTGCTACTGCAGAATGAGTTAATTTATTCAGACAACTATTCAATCAAAAAGTTAATAAAAACAAAGGAAGAAAACAGAGTATGAAGTGAATAATAACCATGGATATAAGTCAGATTACTGGAAGTTTTACAAGCATTTAAAAAGGAAGAGAGAAGCTAAACCAAGTGCTAGTCTTTCAGAAGTAGAGACAGGAGAAATCGTTAGGGGGAATGAGGAAATGGTAGAGCCATTTGAATAAGTATTTTGTCTGTCTTCACATTGGAAGGCAAGTTACGTATCAGACTACATTTAGAGGTCAAAATTATTTGGCTACAGAGATCCACCAGCTATGATTTTCCAAAAGTCTGTAGAATGTGGAAATGGTCCCAACAGATAGGAGAAAGTGTTTTAAGTCAGATGATTTGGACATGTTATGATGTACCTTTGGAACAGGTGGGACGTCAAACCTGAACCTTTTGGCCCTGATGCAGGGACACTACCATGGCACCACAAGAGCTGCTCCCAGCAGTTTGAAAGTTAACAAATATATTACTCCTATTTGAGAAAGGAGGGACAGAGAGTTCAAAAAATTGTAGGTCGATTCACCTTAAGCCAGCTATCTGGAAAGTGTTGGAATCTGTTGCGGAATGCATTTCAGAAAGCATGGTGTAATCAGACAAAGCCATCATGGTTTTACAAGGGTGAAAACCAAGTTGAAAATGTAACTAGTGGAGTAAATAAAGGGAATTTAATATAAAATGTAAGGGCCTGGCGTTTAAAATCGAGCACCCTTTAGACCAAGTTCAAGACTACGCTTGATTTTGGATTTTACAGGAATTTGGATTACATGCTGGATTAAATAGGAAAACTAATCATTAACTTTCAATTTTCTAACCTGGCCTAAGGGTGATTAATCTATTGAGGTGAGTAATTTTTCCTAGTCATCAATACAAATTGATAACATTCTTGGTGAGGCAAATTCAGTGTACTTAATCCCTGAATTTATAATCCATGTTTCAGTGTATTAAGTATTAAAATGATTTATTTAAAATACATTGAGTTTGCCATTTTTTGTCTTTTCACTGTACTCTGTGGGTAGAGAGAAAAATATACAGCTGGACTTTGGTACTGACATGCACTTTCTAAAATATATTCAATAAAGTATAACACAAAAGGTTAATATGCTGGACAAAGTCTCAATAAGTTGGGGATAATATTAGCATGAATATAAGATTGTTTAATGGATAGGAAGCAGACAGTATGCATAAACAGGGCATTTTCAAGTTGGCAGGCTTAGACTAGTGATGTACTGAAAGATCAGTGCTGGGACCTCCATTTTTCTGGTCTACGTTAATAGTCAATACATGAATTGATAGAGGTTAATGTAGATTCCAAGTTTACTAGGTGAATTTGTACACTGATGGTGTCAAAGGCTGGAAAGGGCAAGGCTGGTTGAATGAGTGTGCAACAAGTTGAATATTGCAGGCAAATGTGAGTTATCTAGTTTAGTCGTAAGAATGAAAAAGCAGAATTTATTTTAAAGGTGTAAAACTTATCAATGTTGATGTTCAGAAAGGGGCCTGTATTTAATGTCATCTCACAATAACACTCCCTTATGACTGCAGTGGAATATCAGCTTTGATTTTTGTTCTCCAGTCATGGAATGAATCTGAAGCCATAACCTCAGACTCAAAGGGGACCATGCTACCAACTGAGCCGCAGCTGATCAAAGTTTCCTCCCGCACCTTTTAAGAATCAGAAACCTTGGTAAATAGTGTTTTCAGCGCGCTGCCAAGAATCACCTTGGGACTGTATTATAGTGCTGTACAGATCCAAGTTATTGCCTTACCCTCAGCTGCCGCTGCATCCACTCTTCATCTTTGACATCCTATCGCTTTAAGAGGTAGCTAAGTTTTGAAACTATTAATGCTCTTGTTTAGAAGAGAAAATTTTAAGTTTCCAGATATAATGATATGTAGTTCTTCAAGCTTTCACTGAGCTTAGTCAAACCCACAGCAGGTAAAATGGATGCACTTGAAATTGTTCGGTGGAGATGTTAGAGTGAGAATTAGAGGGCTGATTAATACATTGAGTAACATCAGGCAAATCCCATGTACACAATTGAGCTGATGTGGACATGCTGTTTTAAGAGAGGATTATCTCATATTCAAACATAAGTGAATATACTACCATAAGTATGTGACTGGTAATGGAGCTGATTCTGACTAAAATCTTGCAAACTTAGGCTGGTGTTTACAGGGTTTTATGAGTTCATCTCTTTGTGAAGTTAAGTTGATTAAAGTAGAGGTGGTTGGGACTTGCAGACATTGAAATCAGGCCAATTTAATTTCTGTGGCTTGAAAGACTATATACTGGAAAAAAGGACCTTGTACAATGGTCAATTACAAAATAAGAGCTTAACAAATATAATAGCCATTATATTTTTCTTTCAAGATGTTTGTTAAGTATATTAATAGTAAGTGCATGGATTAAATTACAAAGACTTGGTATGAAGCTCAATATGTGAGAAAGATTCTTGGGAGGTAAAGCTTGGACCCTGTAGCTGAAGCAATTTACATAAAGGTTATTGGTATCAGGCCAATAAAGATACAGAAAGGCTAAAACAATTTGTGAAGTGCCTATCAGATCTATGGAAAATATTAGGATCCAGATATTAAGAGTAGAACGCACAGGAAAAGCATGGGAATTTGGAATTCCAGCTTCACCTGTTTCCTTTGCCTGTGCTGGTTTTCTGACTGTGTGCGTGTTGCATTTTGCTGTTTTTAAGATTTGTTTTGCTGTGCTATCTCTTCTCCCACCATGGCAAATCAATAACTGTTTTTTATTTCTAATTCAACCCTGACACTCTGTAAAGATGCATTTGGGCTGCATTGAAGATTGAGCTAAATGCATTTATTCATTTAATATGGGAAAATAAGTCAGCTTTGAACATTGCACAATAAAACCAAGTTTTGGACTCCTGCGAACTGTTGGATCAGTTATAATGTAGCAGTAATAAGAATCGGGGGGAACTGCGGCCAGTTGAAATATCACCAAAGCCAGGTTAAACAAATTAAGCTTGAAAACACTGAAGCTCTGTCTGCTTTAAAAAGATGGCAAACCTGCCTGAAGATTCCAGTGTGAAAATACACAACTTTGTTTCAGCTCCAGTACATGCCAGATGAAAGAAAACAATTTCCCAACATGTTCAGTCCTCCTTTCGTGAAGGAATGTTTTGAAATTGTACATTTCTGTACCTATGCTTGCATTTCTTTGTAGTGGGCGAAGTCTGCAACAGCCTGAATTTATGATCAGGATGAACACTCTATGAACAGCATTCTTAAGAAGTACTTAAGGTATTTAGTTTCTATCCAACCAGGAACTGACCAAACATTTGTTTTCGGAAGTTGAAGACCTATGATGTGATCAGGTGGTTAATATGGCTATTGTCTAATGTGCTAGCTGTCAACTGATCTTGTGTTGCTACAACCAGCTACCTTTCACTTAAAGGCTCCTGACAATTGTGTTTGTTCCAAGATTACTTGTATGCAAAGAAGATTTGATCCAGTTTTTCCTGAGCCGAAGTCAAGTTAGCGCAATAGCTAGAAAGAACAGAAGACTCAATTTGAAGCAATGCTGTGTCAAACCTCTTAAGTTTTTGTACTGTTATGACTGTATGTTTTGGAGACTTGTGTGTCTGATTCTGCATTGACTATAGAATCATAGAATCCCTACAGTGTGGAAATAAGCCATTTGGCCCAACAAGTTTACACCAACTCTCCGAAGAGCATCCCAGCCAGACTCACCCTCCTACCCTATCCCCATAATGCTGCGCTTCCCATGGCTTACCCACTTAACCTACACATCCCTGAGAGGAAACCGGAGCACCTGGAGGAAACCCACACAGACATGAGAATGTGCAAACTCCACACAGACAGTCGCCCAAGGCTGAAATTGAACCTGGGTCCCTGGCGCTGAGGTAGTGTTACTAACCACCAGACATGCCTCGACTTGTAAAGAGAAACAAACTTTAGACCATAGATCATAAAATCCCTACAGTGTGGAAACAGGCCCTTCGGCCCAACAAGTCCACATTGACCCTTGGAGCATTCCACCCAGACCCATTTCCCCCATAATTCACCTAATCCTACCTAGTCAGCACATCTTTGGACTGTGGGAGGAAACCGGAACACCCGGAGGAAACCCCCACAGACACGGGCAGAATGTACAAACTCCACACAGACAGTCACCCGAGGGTGGTATCAAATCCGCGTCCCTGGTGCAGTGAGGAAGTGCTGATTGGATGATCCTTCTCGGCTTCTTCCAGCATTACGGTGCCAATTCCATTCATTCCACATGTTATCAAAATACAGTTGAAGGGACTGGATACTGCAGAGGCTATCGACCATGAAAACATTCTGGCAATAGTACTGAAGACTTGTGCTTCAGAACTTGTTGCTCCCCTCGTCAAGCTGCTGCAGTACAGTTACAACACTGGATTCCAACTGGCGATGTAGAAAATTTCCAAAGTACGTCCTGCACATAAAAAGCAAGATAAATCAGGGGGAAAATGTTGCATTTATGTAGCACCTTCCACAGTCAGAGTATCTCACAGAATTCTACTGTCAATTCATCTCAGAATTTCTTGAATGTTGAAGATATGGTGTGAGTTTTTCTCTAGCAGAGCAATTTACCTAATGTGGCAATACGTGTTAGTTTGTGCAATATAGGCAGTATAAGAAATTGGGAATGGATGTTGTGTTATTGAAAATTCCAACAGACGTTTACTGCAGCTAGCCTTTATACAGAAACATGACAAGCTTCAGACATCTGGGCTAATATTAAACTACTATGTTACATGAGTGGAATATGTTTCCTTGGAGTCATGCTTCCCAAATGTCTTTCCACTGTGACCCCATTATGAGGCTTGAAAATTTTTGCTGCTACTCCATAAGAACTGAGAGTTTGTTGGGAGTGTGTTGCAGCTGTTATAACTCTTCCATAAAATATTTAAAAAAGGGAGCAAGAGTAGGCAATTCAGTCCTTTGAGCCAGTTCCAGCATTCAGAATGGTCATGGCTGATCATCCAGCTGCATACCCTTTTGCATTATTCCCTTTAGCCCTAGAATTAAAACTGTCTCCTTCTTGAAGCTATTGAATGTTTTGGCCTCAGCCGCTTTCTGTGGCGGAGAATTCCACAGGCTCACCACTCTTTGGTGAAGAATTTCTCCTCGTTTAAGTCCTAACTGAGCTACCCCATATCCTCAGACTGTGAGCCTGATCCTGGACTACTTGGTTGTCGGGAACATCCTTCCTGTGCTTACCCTGTCTAGTCCTAGTCCTGTTAGAGTTTGATAGGGTGGCCGCTGGTGAGGTCCCAAAGGACTAGAGAATAACCAATGTTGTCCCATTGTTTAACAAGGGTAACGGGGTAATTCTACAAATTAAAAGACTGTGAGCCTCTTGTTAATAGTAGGGAAATTATAGGAAAAGATTCTCAAGGACAAGGTCTATATGCTTTCAGAGATAATTGGACATAATGATAGACAGCATGGTTTTGTGCAGGAGAAGTCATACCTCACTAACATGAGTAAGTTTTTTGAGATCACCAAGATGATTGAGGGAAAGCGATTGATGTTGTCTACATGGACTTCAGTAAATCCTTTGACAAGGTCCCTCATGGTAGACGGGGTACACAAGGTGAAGTCACACTGTTTCAGGTGTGAGCAGGCAAGTTGGATACAGAACTGGCTTAGTCATAGGAGCCAGAGGATACCCACAGAAGTATGCTTTTTAGAATGGAGTGCTGTGTTCCCCAGGGATTAATGCTGGGACCTTTGCTGTTCGTGGTCTGCACAAATGATTTGGAGGAGAAAGTAGCTAGTGTAATTATTAAGTTTGCAGATGATACAAAGACTGGTGGAGTTGTAGATAGTGAGGAGGATTGACAGAGGATACAGCAGGATATAAATCAGTTGGAGGCATGGATAAAAAAAAATACAGATGGAGTTTAATCCGGACAGATGTGAGGTAATGCATTTTGGGACATCAAGTACAGCTGGAAACTACAGTGAATGGCAGAACCCTTGGGAGTGTTGATATGCAGAGAGATCTGTGTGTGCAGGTCCACAGATCACTGAAGGTGGCATTGCAGGTAGATCCGGTAGTTAAAAGGCCAGTGGAATGCCCGCCTTCATTGGGCGGGCATTGAGTACAAGAATTGACAAGTTATGCTGCAGCTTTGTAGAACTTTAGTTTGGGAACACTTTTGGAATATTGTGTGCAGCTCTGGTCATCACACTGCTCGAAGGATGTGGATGCTTTGGAGAAGGTACAGAACCGGGTTATCAGGATGTTGCCTGGTATGGGAGATTTTAGCTGTGAAAGTAGATTGGGTTTGTTTTCACTGGAACGCAGGAGGTTTGAGGGGCGACCTGACAAAATTTATAAGATTGTGCATGGCATGGATGGCGTGGAAAGTATGAGGCTTTTTCCCAGAGTGTAAGGGTCAATTGCTAGGGGACTCAAGATCAAAATGTACGGGGTGGAAGTTTAAAAGAGATGTGTGAGGCAAGTTTTTCACACTGCCAGAGGTGGTGGTGGAATCGGACACAATAGCAGCGTTCTAGAAGCACCTGACGAATACATGAATAAGAAGGGAATAGAGGGATACGGATCCTGTAAGTGAAGACCCTTTTTAGTATGGAAGGGCAAAATGTGTCAACGCAGGCTTGGAGGGCTGAAGGATCTGTTCCTGTGCTGCATAGTTCTTTGTTTTTAAGATTGCCCGATCCCATTCTTCTAAATTCAAGTGAACATAGTCCTAACTGATCCAGCCTTTCCTCATGTCGGTCCTATTACCCCAAGAAACAGTCGGTAAACATTTGTTGCACTCCTCCGTAGTCAGAACATTCATCCACAGATGAAGAGACGAAAACTGCACACAACACCAAGGCCCGATAAAACTGCAGCAAGCCATCCCTTTTCCTATACTACTACTCTCTTTGAAGGCTAACAGAACATTTGTCATCTTCACTGCCCATTGTTCCTACTTTCAGCATTTAACATATGCAGACACCCAGATCTTGTTGCAACTCCCCTTTTCCCAGTCTGTTGCCATTCAAATAATATGCCTTTGTGCTTTTGCTACTAATGTGAATAACCTCACATTCAGTCACCTGCCATTCCATGGCAGCCAATACCACATCAGACCTCGCAACCCCAAAGTTTCAGCTCACAGCCCTCTAACTTTGAGAAGCTGCGCAATAAGGTGCCATGCTTTATGTAATCTGGGGTACGATGGAGTATGAAATGTTTTATACCCCTGGGCCAGTTGAAGTGATGCAATGATTTCACGAGCATACCTGTTAAAGGTATACTGACATATTGACTTGAGGCATAACACAACAAGAGGTTTCCCTCAGGGGGATTTTCATCATGTTGATTATATTGTTTTATGGTTTTCCTGATGAGTATCCCAAATGGCACCTCTCATTTGGGTGACTTCAACCTGGCTAAAGATCTGAGGTGGAGTCATGCTTTTATCCAAGAAAAGATAGCTATAAGCAGAGGACAATCCATCTCCAGCTGGTACTGAGCTTCTGGAAATCTAGAACAGTTTTAATACCAGCTTGAAATTACGGCTCATTGTAGTTAATAACTAGACATAATCCTGTTGTCATGCAAGTTGTAGTCAAAGGGTACTTGTGGTGCAGTGGCAAGATACAAGACCCAGATTCAAGTCCCATCTTCTCCAGAGGTCTGTAATAACATTCTGAACAGCTTGTTTAGAAAATATCTTCAGATTGTAATCACATTGTGATACTTGAGAGGGAAGAAAAGGCCAGTTTCCTAATATATTTTCTACAGTCCTATCTGTAGTTTGTTTTTGGCCTTTCCTTTTGCACTTTTTAGGTAACTACAAATTTATTGGTGCTTCTGCTGTGGAATAAATTTACCAAACTATTGGTTGATTATCATACTTCTTATAAGAAATGTAAAGTACTGGTTACTGTTGCCTAATTTATGGTTTGAAACTTCCCTTCATCAACTTCAATCTTGTCCTTTCCTCTTTTGGAACATTCTCTCAAACATTCACCTGCTTTCTGGTATCTTACCTAAAGGTCCATCACATGAGAGAGAGCTCAGCAAGCAAACGTGTTTAAAAGTTAAACCAAATTCTGAACCTTAAATCTGATAATGAGAAATCACAAATCAAGGTAAAGTTATCTCATGATCTCATGAGAATCCATTAATATAGAAATTTTGGATTTGTTGTGAAAACATGATTTGTGCTAATTTCTTAAAGCAAAGTTATTTATCTGCTATATCTAACTAAACCTGTGTTTGACTCTGGGCCACATTTTATAGGTTACTCTTAATGCTGTCTAGTCCATGATCACCATGTCAGGGCAGTGAGGGATGAGCGATGAATGCAACCTTTGGCAAAAGATTCTGACTTGGTGTAAAGTTCATGTGTACTTGCTAGCGGAGATTACAGGTATTTTGTACTTTTAATCACTATGGACAATTATTTCTGCCCTCCTTAACCTTGGGCACTTCAGCCGTTTGAATTTTTTTTCTTTATTCATTTGTGGGCTAACAGATATCAGCTATATTAGATATTAGATAGATTTAGATATTGTCGGCTAATTGCTATCTCTTGTTGAGTTGTAGAAGGTGGTGAGCTGCCACCTTGAACTTCTGCAATTCATGTGGTACCCATACTGATGTTAGGGGGGAGTTCCAGTATTTTGACCCATCAACAGTGAGGAATGGGAGACAAATACTTAGAAATAACAAAACCAAGTAGATGCTGAAAATCTTAAAAGCCAAAAATACTGGGACAAAACATCAGGTAAAACTTCTATGGAGGGTTGAACAGAATTGATGTCTTGCATCGGTGACCTGTCATCAAAATCTCTCCTCTTTTTCAGTTAATAATTATTGACCAAAGCCTAGCTTTGCTAGATTTCATCTTCATCAGTAGAAATATGAATATCTGCTGTGCAATTTGTCAGCTTTGTTAATGTGCAACACTTGAGGTTGTTAGTGGTAATGAGTTCTAGTCTCGAGACCTTACTTGATACTCTTGCCCTTTGGAGCACCCAGCATGCATTCTAATCTTTTCCCGGCCGAACCATTGATGCAAATAAATTTTTCTTTAATGAAGGGGGGAGAGTGTGAATAGATGAGGGAGAGAATGTGATTAATTACATTCTACCCAAGATCTCACATTGTGTCTTCTCAGTGTAAGGCAGGCAGTGAATGTACAGTGAAGTCACAGAAATGTGGACTTCATTACTTGCACTACTCAATTGAATTAAGGATTTCCGTTACGTGGATTAGAGAAGTTAGAATTGTTCTCCTCTCTGAGGTTAAAGGAAGAATTAATAAAGATGTTCAAAACTTTTTATTTATTTGTGGGATCTGGGTACCACTGGGTTAGACAATATTTATTGCCTACTCCTAATTATAAGAGTCATGTTTAGGTCAGACCAGGTAAGTGTGGTAGAGAGATAATGGGAACTGCAGATGCTGGAGATTCCAAGATAATAAAATGTGAGGCTGGATGAACACTGCAGGCCAAGCAGCATCTCAGGATGCTCTCTGATGAAGGGTCTAGGCCCGAAACGTCAGCTTTTGTGCTCCTGAGATGCTGCTTGGCCTGCTGTGTTCATCCAGCCTCACATTTTATTAAGTGTGGTAGAGAGTTCCCTTTTCTGAAGGGTATTAGTGAACCAGATGGGTTTGTAAGACAATTACATGGTTAATATATGGCAAGTTTTTTATTGAATTCAAATTTCAGCAACTGACATAATGAGATTCGAATCCATGTCCCCCAAACGTTAGCCTACAGTTCTGGCTTACTAGCCCAGTGACATTATCACTGCCTCACGTAAAAATAATGTGCTGTTTTGATAGAGTAGTTAGGGAGAAAACATTCTATTGGCAGTTGGATCAGTAAACTGAGGATTCGGTTTTACAATAATGAACAAAAAAAACTAGAGGGAAAATGGGATTTTTTTTCCCCCCCTCAGTGAGTTATGATCCAGAATGTACTGCTGAACATAAGTTTCTGGAAAGCTTTCTCCAGAAGAGGAACAGATACAGAAGGGGATATGTGATTGATAGTTGGGCCAGGGGAAGCCTAGAAAAAATAAAGCAGGAGGCCCAGCAGCCTGGTTCTATCCAACTGCCACAGTTTCTTACAATTAATAAGGATAAGGATGAAGGCTTTAGGGATTGGCTAGATGCTAACCATCGTGCCATGGAACAGATTCAACAGTAACTTCCAAAAGGAAGTTAGATATATATTTGAAAAAAGGAAATATTTGTGTGGCCCAAAGGAAAGAACGGAAGAATGCGACTAACTGGTTAGTACATTGGAAGAACCAACACAATTAACTGAATGACTTGAGGTAGACAAAGTCAGAACTCATATGACACTAGGTTATAGACCAATGAGTTTATCTACCTGATGAGGGAGAAGCACTCCAAAAGCTTGTGATTTCAAATAAACCAATAAAATTCTACGAGGCACCATCCCAGCTTTACCACACATCTGCAGCAATGCTGTCATTTGCACAATGGTAAAAGCGTCATGAGTTTGTGTACCTCTAATACCTCTAGCTAGGCTATCTCCAGTGTTTTCCAGGTGTTCTGCTTTGGATGATGTATTAAACTTGCTTTAGTATATCCACTGTTGAAGTGATGTGCAACATCCCTTAACCCTAAGAGTTGTTGTCCTGGTTCATTCACTAGCATTCAGCTCACAAGCAAAACAGACTGATCATTCATTCATCCATGTACTGTTTGGGGAGTCTTGCTTCACATACTTTGGTCTACATTACAATGTTTGCTGCACTTCAAAATTAATTTGTCAACTGTAAAGTTCAAAATTTCGGTGCAAGTATGAAAGGTCCCTGAAATGCTAGAAGTTTTGACTTTGTTGTTCACCATGCTTAAATAATTCGAGGAATGAGCAGAAGTAGGTCAGCCAGCCTGTCGGATCTACTCTACTATTCTCTTAACAATTAAAAATTTGTCTTTCTTAGCCTTGAATATACTTAATGACCTTACAATGCAACCTGCACAGCACTGTATGGTAGAGAATTCTACAGATCGATTGCCGTCAGAAAATCTCCTTATCTGTCTTAAATGAGCCCCCTTAGACGCTTTACTTTGAGTTTATGCCCTCTAATTAGTTCTAGATTCTCCCAGAACTGTTTGTATTTACTCTGTAAAGCTCCCTAAGAACCTTATATGTTCCAATAAGTTTCTTCTCTCACTTTATGATTCTAAGTTTGGACTCCTACACAAGTAGTAACATCTTCTGCATATTTATCCTGACAAATCTCTTCATAATTTTAACATCCATTAGGCCTCCTCACAGTCTTTGTTTTTGTACTAAAAGAAATTCCCCAGACTCTAGTCTTTTCTGATGACAGAAAATAAACATAACTCTGCGTAATAATATGGTCCCTGTTAATCCTGGATAGCCACCTTTTTGGAAACATGATGTTTATTATTTGGTCTTCCATGTGTGCCAATTATAAAGGTCCCATTTAGAATGAATTAAATATGCTGTTTTGGGCAGTTTATACACTTGTTCGCATTATCTCTTTCTTTACCATTACAGTCATTCCCTTGTTTCTTGTCACACATTTAATTGAACATATTGCATGCTTCTTAATGACAAAACTGAGAAATTGAGAATGGCCCTGTTCAACTTACCTTCCAACTGCAATAAGAACAGTAAGCCTTGGGCCCAGCCTAAACGTAAATTTAGCTCCCTTTGGGCCTGATCTTCATGTTCTTTCAATGGCTTTGCTTATAGTGTCCAATATATATAGAAGGCTAATCGCTTGGACATCAATATGCCCACTATTAATGGTAAAGGCTACAAGACCAACGCTTCCCAATTGTTTTCCTGTTGTGAATCCATTTTGAAGCCTTGCGTTTTGTGATCCTAGTTAGAAGATTAAACAGCCTATGCAATTGGTAGTGATTGGTCTCCCAATAGGACTTTGCAAAGGCTGATGATGATTGTTTTAGCTGCAGGAAATTTTGTAAACAAAAGTAAATACCTAACATTTCACAGGCCTTTTTGCCACAGTTTCAGGTTGTCATCTATCAGTCAGACCACACTCGCCAATAGAAAAATGCATCAGAATTTAAAGGGTTGTCAGCATTCAGGTGGATCACAGCAGCCATTGTTGCCTTGGAGCTCTAACTCCAAAATGTAGCCTTCTCTCTCCTGCCTTGTTTATATTGTATAAAGCTTTTTGCTGAGTCCATCAGGAAGGAAGTGAGCCTTGAGAATGGGGGACTGTTCCAGGCAATGGGGTCCTGCAGGTCAAAGCCCCTCTGTAAATGGATGACTTTGCCAATTTCTGCTGGGATCAGCTGTCAGCGGCAGGCTCGTGAACACCTGCGACCAGTTCAAACTGGCCTCTGGAGCCAAAGTAATTCGAGGCAAGAGCAAGACTGTGTTCTTGGGGAACTGGACTGACCAATCCTTTACCCCCTTCACTGTCGGGACAGATTGCCTGAATGTGCTGAGAATATGGTTCAGAGGGACCAGCATGTGTAAAAACCTGGGAGAAGTTTACCTCTTTTTACCTGGGAGGAGCGCATCACAAGATGTGGCGGAAACTGGGCTTTTGGAGCACCACGCCCTCCCCACCCCAAGTTTAAAAACTTGGTCATCAAGTAAGAGGTACTCTGTATGTGGAGCAGGTCTTGCCCGTTCTCAGAACCTGCACTGTTGCACCCACGTGAGCCATCTTTCATTTTATTGGTAACAAAGTGTGAAGCTGGATGTGCACAGCAGGCCAAGCAGCATCTTAGGAGCTCAAAAGCTGATGTTTCGGGCCTAGACCCTTCTTCAGAGAGGGGGATGGGGACAGGATTCTGAAATAAATTGGGAGCGAGGGGGAAGCGGACCGAAGATGGATAGAGGAGAAGATAGGTGGAGAGGAGAGTATAGGTGGGGAGATAGGGAGGGGATAGGTCAGTCCGGGGAGGACAGACAGGTCAAGGAGGCGAGATGAGGTTAGTAGGTGGGAAATGGAGGTGCGGCTTGAGGTGGGAGGAGGGTGGGAAGTCTAAGGAGGACCATACCTGTAGGGATACCATATACAAAACTCTAGATAAGGAGAGAAAAACTGTACCCAATACCACTCTCATCCTGATGGCCAGCTTTAAGTGTAGCTGCATCTAACTATGCGAAGCATGGGAGTGGCCTCATTGTGGCAGAATGTTCCAAGTAATGGGACATTTTCTTATTACTTGCTCTTTCTGGAGAAAGAGAACACCTTCATCCACAAGTCCATCAGGAAGTGATCAGCATGTAGTGTTCGCGAGACTGTGGGAAAAGGAGAGGATAGAACATAGAACAATACGGCGCAGAACAGGCCCTCCGGCCTTTGATGTTGTGCCGATCTGTGAACTAATCCAAGTCCATCCCCCTACTCTATTACATCATTATCCATATGCTTATCCAAGGACTGTTTAAATGCCCCTAATGTGGCTGAGGTAACTACATTGGCAGACAGGGCGTTCCACGCCCTTACCACTCTGAGTAAAGAACCCGCCTCTGACATCTGTCTTATATCTATCACCCCTCAATTTGTAGCTATGCCCCCTCGTACAAGCTAATGTCATCATCCTAGGAAAAAGACTCTCACTGTCTACCCTATCTAATCCTCTAATCATCTTTGTATGTCTCTATTAAATCCCTTCTTAGCCTTCTTCTCTTCAATGAGAACAGACCCAAGTCCCTCAGCCTTTCTTCATAAGGCCTTCACTCCAGACCAGGCAACATCCTGGTAAATCTCCTCTGCACCTTTTCCAATGCTTCCACATCCTTCTTGTAATGGGGTGACCAGAACTGCATGCAATATTTCAAGTGAGGCTGCACTGGCGCTTTGTACAGTTGCAGCATGACATCACGGCTCCGGAACTCAATCCCTCTACCAATAAAACCTAACACACTGTAAGCCTACTTAACAGCACGATCAACCTGAGTGGCAACTTTCAGGGATCTATGTACATGGACACCAAGATCCCTCTGCACATCCACAGTACCAAGAATCTTTCCATTGACCCAGTATTCTGCCTTCCTATTATTCTTCCCAAAGTGAATCACCTCACATTTATGTGTAAGGAACGCCATTTGCCGTCTTTCAGCCCAATTCTGCAGTTTATCCAACATGGAATGTACATAACCTGGATTGGGCTGCAAGTATTGAGGTCCAATTGCCTCTTATGGTGCAAAATGTCCTTGAGTAATGTAGTACCTGAGATATACATATGCACTAACCTGTTGTATACGCCTCATGGATCCTTTCGGCTTGTTTCCCAAACTGGCTGTTCCCCAGGATGCACACAGCGATAAACATTGACTGCACCTGGAGGACCATCAACTCAGTGAAAGTCACCCTTTGGTCTGCCTGAGAGTTGCTGGTCTTCCAGTGCAAGGAGTCTATCTTGACCAAGTATTACACATATCAATGTCCAGGGCTGTGTGCTGAGGAATGCACTAAAGCAGGTGGCAGCTGCTGCTAAAGTGCAGTGACCACTGTCTAAGGTCTTTCCCCCAAAGTAGGACTTGGGGGTCCGCTTAGTTATCAGACCCTCCTAATGCCTCAACTGCATGTAAATGTAGTCTTGTTCAAGGAAGAAATGCCTTTGGTTTGTTTTTCCATATGTAAAGATTGTGTATAGAATCGAATTGCTGTTCTACAATCTGACTTGTGTATGATGAATAGCAGAGTCTGCTTAAATTGCAAATATAATGTCTAATGCTGCATTTCAGACTTGAGACGTATACAGCAGGTTAGTGTATATATGTATCTCAGGTACTACATTACTCAAGGACATATTGCACCATAAGAGGCTATTTGGACCTTATGTCAATCTCAATACTTTCAGCCCAGTCCAGGTTATGTACATTCTATCTTCATCAGTTTCTAATGTTTAATCCAGGTATTTTTAAAAGATATAGTGGTTTGTACCTCAGTTAAGCTCTGAAGTATAGTTTCATGACCCACTGCATACAGAAATTTCTCCCTTAGCTTTACTGTGATGTTTCAAGTTGATTACTTTCATCAATGATTTTACAACCAGAGGAAACAATTACTGATGGTTCGAAGATGTTGTCATAGGGTAGTGTAATGTATGCACACAGTGCCCTGTGCCTTATATGTCATGGTACAGTTGTTTCAGCGGTTCTGCTTGGATACCTTGTGGTATCTTCACTTTTGTTGCTTGGTACGTGTTGGACGGTGCTAGTGAAATTCTGCAATCTCCATGCAGTATTTTTCCTGAATTGAAATCTAGTTTACAAGTGTAAGAAATTCCATCCATTTGGTGCAGTTTTGAATTCTGGATAATCAAATGTCACTCTTTCTAACATACTTTCCAACCTCTGCCTCTCTTTTGACCACCACGGCCAAAGTTGGTAAGTGAGAGTCTCCATCCGGAACATTTTCACCAGTAGCAAGGTACAGAGCAGAACCCAGGAACCAGCATTCTGCTTTGGGCCATCACTCTTTCTACAGGCAGATTTACTGTGCTGCCAGCTGCTTGATGGCGCCTTGGGTTTTGCAGGCCTGGTTGGCAAGGCACAAGAATTGACCCCAAATCTCCACAGTTTGGTAAGCCCCATGGGGGGTGAGCAGCTGATAATCTTTCTGGCGTTCAGCAGGCCTGTTGAGTGGGGAGCAGTAAAACCCAAGGCATGAGCCATAGTGTTTTTACAGCTTGGAAAGAGTCGTTTCAGCCCATCTTAGCTGTGCTAGTCATCAAACAACCATCCGTTCTAACCCCATTTTTCAGCAATTGACCTTTTCGCCTTCTATGCTATTCAAAGTGCTCATCTGAATACTACTTAAATGTCCTGAAGGTTTCCACCTCTACCGCTCTTTACACAGTGAGGCCCAGGTACAACCATCTGGGTGAAATTAAGTCCTCAAATTCCATATAAATTTCCTGCTTTAAAAGTGTGCCCTTGATAATTGACCCTGTGTTACGTAAAGTGCTTCCCTCTCTGCCTTGTCTATGGTCCTGAAAATTTCGTACACCTCAATCAGATCTCCCCCACCCAACCTCATGTCAGCCTCCTTTGTATTAAACAAAAGCACGCCCAGCCTATCTAGCGTCTCTTCATAGCTGAATCATTCAAGTCCAGGCAACATCCTGGTAAATCTTTACTGCAGGCACGTTATTCCTATACTGTGGTGACCAGAACCATGCATGGTCCTCCACCTGTGGCTTAACTAACATTTAATACAGATCCACCAGAATCAATTTCATACCGCTTGCAAACTTAGTGATTATATCTCCTACTTTTGTGTCTAGATCATTAATGTGCACAAAAGAGTAGCAACAGTCCCAGCACTGAATCTTGTGGTACACCACTGGACTCAGACTTTCAGTCACAAAAATACCCTTGGACTGTCTGCTTTCTGGTACGAAGCCAATTTTGAGTCCAGGTTTTCAAATTACCCTGGATCCCACAGACCCTTAGTTTCTTAATCAGTCTATCATGCGAGACCACATCAGAAGCCTTGCAGAAGTCCATGTGGACTATGTCAACATCTATGCACCCCATCAGCATCACTCAAAATTCACATTTTTAGACATGATCCTCCCTGATGAATTTGTGCTGATTATCATTGATTAACCTTAGCCCAAGTGGAGATTAATTCTGTCCCTCAAAAGTTTTAGAACATAGAACAATACAGCGCAGAACAGGCCCTTCGGCCATTGATGTTGCGCCGACCTGTGAATCAATCTAAACCCCTCCCTCTACACTATCCCATCATTATCCATATGCTTATCCAAGGACCGTTTAAATGCCCCTAATGTGGCTGAGTTCACTATGTTGGCAGGCAGGGCGTTCCATGCCCTTACCACTCTCTGACTAAAGAACCTGCCTCGGACATCTGTTCCCTTACCATGGATGTTAGACTTACTGACGTGTTGTTTCCTAGATAATCCATAAGACCATAAAAATAAATAGGAAGAGGAGGAGACCATGTGGCACCTCGAGCCTGCTCTGCCATTCAATAGGGTCTTGGCTGATCTGACATACCTCACATCTGCTTTCCTGCCTTTTCCTCGTAACCCTCTACTGATGAGGAACAAATTTATCTCGGCCTGAAATTTGCACAAGGACTCTTAGCCCGTAGCTTGCTGTGGAGAGGAGTTCCAAAGAGACTCAACCCTCTGAGAGGAGAACTTCCTCCTTATCTCAGCCTTAAATTGGCACCCATTATTCTGAGACTATGCCCTCTGGTCCTGGACTCTCCCCTGAGGGGGAGCACCCTCTGCATTTAACCTGTCAAACCCCTTAAGGTTCCTATATGTTTTGATGAGATCACTTCTCATCCATACCACGCTTCTTGAATAATGATACCACATTGTGTGCACTGTATTCCAATCCTCTGTCACCTTCTATGGCCAGAAGGAATTTGAAAATTAATGTCAGAGCCTGTATGATATCTTCCCTTGCCTCCCACAACAGCCTGGGATACATCTCTTCTGGGTCAAATGATATATCCAGTTACCAGCCTGTTAATATCTCTTTTTTTTCTCAATGCTAATTTGTTCAAGTATATAAGTCCCCCTTCCTTATCTCTAAACCTACATGGTTTTTCTCTATAGTGAATACAAATGCAAATTCTCACTTAAAAACTCAGTTGTGTCTTCTGGCTCCACACACAGACTGACATTTTGGTCCCTATTTTTTCCCTAGTTATTCCCTTGCCCCTAATATACATAAGGTTTGGCATGCAGGAGGAGTTGGATGTTGAGAATAAGATTTGCTGAATAAACTGGGAATAGGGCTGTGAAGTCTGGTTGGGGATGGGTCTGGTGAGTGAACGAAAGGGGAAAGTTTTGGGTAGAAGAGCTGCTAGTGTTAAAGAGGGACTCCTGAGAGTGAGGTGGTGTGTTGGGAAGAAGGTTTTTTTTGTGTTGGGGTAATGAGGGGTTGATTTCAGTGCGGGTGTTTGGGTGTACTGGGATTTCACTGTGTCATCTGTCACCAGGGTACATGGAGAATTTGTCCGAAACCTACAGGTGTATTTAAATAATTTTGCAAGTATTTTAAAATGCACGTTATGTATTTGAGATATTGTGTGATATGTGAATATTAATATATTTTGCTTTATTACTGCTTTGTTTTTGCTGTCATCCTAGGTCGCATGAAATTTTAGTTTTCTTTCGATGTATTTGGTCATGGAATGTGGGTGTTGCTATTAAAATCACAATTTGTTGCCTATCGCAAAATTACCTTGAAAAATTGCTTTAGAGTTAAAATGGAAGATTTTATAAAATGTCAGATTGGAAAGTAGTTTGAGAAGTGCCTCCATATTCCTTTGCTTTTCTTCACATGTGCCTAATCTAGCAAAGCCATGTTCTGTTGTTGGTAGAGACATTGTTGTGTATTACGTGCATTAACAACATGAAATCAACTTATTCAGAGATGTTAGACACACCTCTGGAGTACACCTTGAGCCCGCTTCTGCTGATCTATAGGTAGGAGCATTCCCATTGCACCACAAGAGCTTATTTAGTGTTGGAGGTAAGATATTTTCTAACCAACCTGTTCGTAGATGTTAAAAGCTAAAAGAACTGTGGCTGCTGTAAATCAGGAACAAAAACAAAGTTGCTGGAAAAGCTCACATGTCTGGCAGTATCTGTGAAGGAGAAAGCAGAGTTAACGTTTCGGCTCAGGTGACCCTTCCTCAGAACTGATGGTGGCTGGGAAAACGTCAGTTAATATTGCAGAAAGTGAGGAGGTGGGCGGGGTAGGAAGTAAACAATAGGATAGAGGCCAGAGAGAGAGAGAGACAGAGAATTGGACAGATGAAGGAGTTGCTAATGATCAGGCTAGGAGGGTGAACAGTTGTTAATGGGGACTGTTAGTGACTAACAACAGGGGATGTGTGGTGGCAAGCTATGTGGTAACAAGGCCTGGTGTGTGGGGTAGAGGGCTGGGACATGGGAGAGGTTAAGCCCTGAAATTATTGAACTCAATATTGAGTCTGAAGGGCTGTAGGATCCCCGAGTGGAAAATGAGGTGTTCATGGATGTTATTATGCACATCTGGAGCAGTTGGGATTTGAGGTTTTCTAGCTCACAGGTAGGGACACCATCCCTGCATTACAAGTGCCTGTTTCTTCTTGGGGTAATAGAAGGTAAACAGAGGGAAGCTGCATGTTTGTGTGCAATTAAAATCTTAATTGCTCCACGTAATTGAACTAGCATAGAAGTATTTATATTTCACTATAAATTGTTAATGCTATTATTATGTAAATCCTGTCACAAAGTTTCACACAAAGACCTTCTTTGTCTTTGCTCACACTGAACCCGAATCTGCTGCACATCGGTACATTTTTGCTGGTTGTATTTGGACATTTGTCACGTCAAAGAACCTTTTGTGGTTTATAAAGCAATGCCTACCATAAGATAATTTTATGTTGTGGCTAGTTTGAACAGACTACCACAAAGACAGTTGCTAGACTATGTCCACTCCATAAAAATGACCTTGAGCTTCCAGTTTCCAGCCACTTCACACACTTGCATGTTCCTAGGCCAGCATGCCTCAAGCATGCTACAGTGTTCTACTGAGACTCCGTGCAAGTTGGAATATCAGCATCTCATCATTCACTTGAGAGCCCTTCAGGAATTGCTATTGAGTTCCATTATTTTAGACCCTGAACACCACCTTCCATGTCCTTTATCTACCCCCACACTCAGGCACTGTCATTATATGAGCTACTTTCAGCATAGCTAACCTATTTTCATTTACTTGTCCCCTCTCTCAGCCTTTTTCTTCTCTCTGGCTTACTGTGATCCATCCTTTTGTCTCTGTCTCTCTCTCTGATTGACATAGAGTGATTGTTTCTGTACATTTGAATATGTTGCAGCACACAAGCCTATAGAACCCTTGCTTCCTCATCTCCCTGGATGACAAGTTGGATGAACTATGAGCAAAAGTAAAATTGGGTCAACTTTGCGCAACCTACCTGTGCAGATTAGTTGGTGGAGCCTGGCTCCTGTGGAGCAATGATTCCAGATATATTGGTCCTGTGCAAAATACATTGCAGTTTTGTTCACACTATACAGTTTATCTAAGGGTTCAAAGCCTTTTTGGGGGTATCACCAGAATGCCATGTTCATTTCTTTTCATGACACGCATTTTAATGAGCTGTTGAATGCAGCAAACTCTCTTCAGTTTTTAATAAAGTCTCAGCTTGTTGGTGGAACTTACTGCTAAGTAGGTTACTTCTAAACGGTAACCAATGGAAACATGAAGGTGTTTCTGGAGGTTGTAACAGTGGACCAACAAATGCATTCCAAAGGATGAAGTTGTCAGTTTTGTTAACATGGTATAATAAATAACTGAGCTAAGCTGTATTTTGTTGTTTATTGTTTGCTGATTTACTTTGTTAGTGTTTTGCATGCATTACTTGGACAGTCCCCAGATATAGCTAGAAACTGACTAGTCTGGATTTTGCATTTTGACAATAGCTGTCAATAAGGATGGCAAAAAGCATGCAAAGGACCCAGTAAATCCAGAAGTGTGCTACTTCTTCTGATGGGTTGTTAAATTTTGGGAGATTATGTCCAAATAAACTAAGTTAATTGCTGTAGCTATATTAATCAATTGAAACAAACTTTGTTAGTGTTTTGAAATGTAGAATTGCTGTTTGTTTAGCTGAATGTTTTGTCTGCTCTCTTTATAGTTGCCATAGTTGACTGTTCAGCAGAGGAAAATCTGCCCTGACTTAAACTGATTTTGCAACATTGCCTGCTTCAAACATGGGTAAGTGAACTGTCTTCCGGAAATAATTCAACTCCTCGATAGACTTTTTAATTTACATCTAGGAATGATACCATCAGGAGATTGGCTCATCCTGCTAGGATGCTTTAGCATTTTGTGTAGCATGTTTCGAAAGGAGCACCTAACTGTAGAGCCACTTCTTAAAAGAAAAAGTGCTTACTCGTATACAAATGATCTTTATTCCTGTGTCACAGGAGTTGGTGAGTGTCAGAAAACTATCTGGATCATTAGACTTAATTCTCATGACTACACTTTCCCTTTTTTGACCTGAGGACCTGAGGTAATGTTTGGGAATGGAATGCTTCTGTGATTTTATTTTAAAACCAGTTGTAGAGGCTCGTCAACTTAATAAGATGCAGTTCAAACACAACTGATCTATATAGGATTACTCTGGCAGATAACTTGTTCTTTACCTTACCAATCTTCTCTTGATTCACTTAAAGAGCTTATAAATATGTTATAAAATGGTTATGTGGTGGTGATATCAAAGGGGATGAAGAACTGTGTTCTTAAAATACATTTTGACCTATCGTGAAAAAAATAAAAGTTGCTGGAAAAGATTAGCAAGTCTGGCAGCATCTGTGAAGAAAAAAAAAGTCAAAGTTAATGTTTCCAGTCCAGTGACCCTTCCTCAGAATGGCCTTTTGACTTATTATGTTGGACTGAATATAGCACCGCTGGCAGCATGAAACTATTTAAACTATTGTCAAGTCATATACCCCATAGGAAGTATTTGACCTTACTTTTACATTGCATGTTCCTCTTTCAAACTCCAAATCGTTTCTTTAACAAGAGCACTAATTGATCTCTCCCTAATCCTTTCAAAGTGTTAGTGGCTGATTGACAGAGCGCTAGTGATTTGTTGACAAATAACCTGGAAAAAACTTGTATTTCCAAAGCACCTTTTACTCGAAAACACAATTTGATGCTGAAATGTTTGAGATAGTCAGGTGACCAATCACTTTGGATTTCCCAGTATTTAATTGCACAAAATATCTTCTAAGTATCCAAGAAAGCTGTGGATGGGTCAACGTTTTGAATTTTTGTCATTTTAATGCTGAGCCACAATTCCTGTTTATTGCATTTTCTTGCAATTCTGTTGCCTCAGCCATGCCCATTTTCCAAAGGAATGGACACTGGACCCAAAATATTAACTCTGATTTCTGTCCTCAGATGCTGCCAGACCCTCTGAGTTTTTTCAACAATTTCTGTTTTTGTTTCCAATTTTCAGTCTTTCAATCAGAGATAGTACTGTTCTTGGCTGAAGTTACATCTTTCAACTGTGCCCATAAATGTTTTGACAAGTGTGGTCAACTATAATCTTTTAAGAAAGGAAGCAACATACATTTTGGACATGCAGCCCAACAGACAGGGTGATGCTAGAGGAAGCTGGCAGTTAATTTTGCTAGTCAGTAATTGAAGAAGTAAATGTGGTAGAGTAAATATTTTTTAAAAAATCAGTGGGGATTTGATCACCAAATCGTTAATAAATGTGCCCCAATACAAATCCTTCAGGCTTCAGAGCAAGCAGGCCATTGCAAGTTAATTAATTGAATAGATGAATCTGGGTTTCAGACAGCTACACAGTGACTCATTCATCCTCCACTTCCACATCGCTGTCATGTGAAATTCTCCTATGGGTCTGTTTCCATAGACCACTTGTTAACAGCACAATGTATAGTTTACTATCATGCTAGTACTGAAATGCTCCTCTTTGTTATTTAGGAGTTTTCTGCTGAAATGCTGTCTTTGAACCTTTTCACTATGCCTTAGAAAATATACTGATCAAGTGCTATTTTTTCTGTCATAATTTTGATATTTAACACAAATCTTTGAACACCCTGTGTGTAGTGCTTAAACCATACCAGTTCACTCACTGCTCCTATCATCTCATCCTCGAAAGTGCAGATTTCTGTTACAGCTGTAGATAGTGATCTCATCTTGGGCCACTTGATATGGAGGTATGACAGTGTGAGATCTCAGCTAAGTAACAGACTAGTGAGGTGGCAGGACTGGAAGATTCAAACAATGGCACATCCTGGCAGATGGAAGCTCAGCTGTTCTATGTATGCTGACACATGCAAGTTACTTCAAAAGCTATAGCCAGCCTAAAACAAAATGATCAGGGGGCCTGGGACTGTTCTCTTTCCTATGATAAAAAGTTTATTTTAATTTCTGTCTTTTACACATTACTGCTGAATGAATATTAACTGCTATTTAGGCTTTATCAAAAGTACATGCTCAGTGCATGGTAATTAGAACGTTGAGTTCTCTCTACATTCTTCCACCAAACTCAGTAAACATTTGGTCTTCAGCTTCAAAGTTTATAAGTGTAACCTGTTTGCTATTCAGCCCATCTTATACAGGTTCCTAGAGTAATTCTTTTAAGAAGCAACATTGCTAAAACTGACTGAACAGAGGACAGAAGTAGTACTCTTAGTGATTATGTATTGTTGCTGTAATGGACCTAGGTTGTCATGTTATGATTTTATGCATTGGGTTGAGCAGTTCCATGTGCGTTTTCAGAATGGCATTCTGCTGAACTGAAGCGTTCAGATGATGCTGTATCTATTTGCATTGACAGCCAGAATCATTTTAACATCATCCTTGTGCTGCTGCAAAAAATTGAGTTCTGCTGCATCAATGTTATGAAGTGTGCTATGTACAGCAAGAAAAGTTTGAACAGCTTGGTGCTTTTTCTGAATTTGAGAAGACTGCCAGGTGGCCTGATGGAAGTCTTAAATTGTGAAAAGGTTTCTTAAGATAAATGTACAGAAAATATTACCATTTGTATGGGAATCCAAAATTAGGTATCATAGAATAAGTGGATATGTTATTGAAGATTCTCACACAGTTCTAATAGTATTTGATGAAGGGTAGATGTGGCGAAGTTGTTTTCCCCAAGGTGGAAATCGAAGTCCTGAGGGCACTATGTTAGATTAAGGAGTTGCCTATTTAAGATTTGATTCTTTTTTCTCTGACCTTAATGAATCTCTAGATTCTTTCCTGCTAAAAGTTGTCATTAGAAATCTTCAAGGCTGAGATAGGCAGATTTTTCATCAGTAAGGGAGATGTGTTGTAAGGAAAGGCAGGAAAGTTGAGTTGAGGATTATTTGAAAATCATGATCTCAAAGTGGCAGAGACTCATTGGGCTGAATGACCTACTTCTGCTTTTTTTATTCATTTGTGGGACGAGGGTATTGCTGGCTAGGCAGCATTTACTGCCCATCCCTAATTGCCCAGGAGGCAGTTAAGAGTCAACCACATTGTTGTGGGTTTGGAGTCACATGTAGGCCAGACCAGATAAGGATGGCAATTTTCTTCCCTAAAGGACATTAGTGAACCACACAGGTTTTTCCTGACAATTGGCAATGGATTTATGGTCATCATTAGGCTCTTACTTCCAGATATTTATGGAATTCAAATTCCACCATCTGCCAGGGCGGAATTTGAACCCAGATCCCCAGAACGTTGTCTGCATCTCTGCACTAATAGTCCAGTGATAATACCACGAGGCTATCATGTCCTACGTTTTATAGTCTAAAACAATCCAATCTCTGAACCTAATACAAAATTTTAGAGAAACCTCTCAATTCAGAGATGAGAATGTGGAATGTCTCAACCATTGCGCCTCGTAGGAATTAGCATAGGTGTATTTTAAGGGAAGATGGGACAAATATGTTGTGACAACCCTTGGACTGGAAGTAGTACACTAGGGAAAATCAGTAATTCAGTGTCTCTGGAATCTGCGATTGTTCTAAGAATGTATGGATCAGATATTCTAAGTTTTTTTTTGTAGTGTTCAAGGACATGCACATTAGGTGGATTAGCCATGCAGGGTTCCGGGGAATGAGTGAGACCCTCTTTGGAGGGTTGGTGTGAATGCGATGGGCCAAATGGCCTGCTTTCACAATGCAAGGATTCTATGAAATCTCAACTCGTGAGGAAAAAAATGTCAGCCCCTTGAATATACTAGCCAGTTTTTAGGGTGGCACAGTGGCTCACCAGCTAGCACTGCTGCCTCACATCTCCAGGGACCCAGGTACAATTCCAGCCTTGGGCGACTGTCTGTGTGGAATTTACGCGTTCTCCCCATGTGTACGTGGGTTTCCTGCGGGTGCTCTGACTTTCCTCTCACAGTCCAAAGATTGCAGGTTAGTTGGTTTGGCTATGCTAAATTGCCCATAGTGTCTTGGGGCGGGATAGGGTAGGGGATGGTTCTGGGTGGGATACTCTTAGGAGGGTAAGTGCAGATTTGATGGGCTGAATGTCCTACTTCCACGCTGTAGGGATTCTGTGGACTTTGAAGGATTCAAATCAGATGTAATTTTCTGGGATAATGCAAAATGGTGGTCCAGGTGATCCTTGACTGGGAAGTAGGATCAACAAACAAGCCGCTTTAAAGAACAGCAGAAGTGAGAACCGAGAAGTTGTATGTCCAAGTATTGTGCGATACGGTTAAATGGAAAAGAAAGCTAAAGACCTGGTTAAGGCAATAATTGTGAATAGGATGGTTTTGCTGCTGTTGCTTCAGTTTTGTTTTCCAGAGCTGAACAAACTCTATGTTACATAGAGATAACAGGGTGTAGAGCTGGATGAGCACAGCAGACCAAACAGCATCAGAGGAGCAGGAAGGCTGACGTTTCGGGCCTAGACCCTTTTTTTTCTGAAGAAGGTTCTCGGCCCGAAATGTCAGCCTTCCTGCTCCTCTGCTGCTTGGACTGCTGTGTTCATCCAGCTCTACACCTTGTTATCTCAGATTCTCCAGCATCTGCAGTTCCTACTATCTATCAAATTATGTAATGGTTTATTTAAGGCATAAGATAAAGAAATCTCTGGAAAATCTGCAACAATGAAACTAATCAATGTAGCTAAGGAGGTTTTGCAGGAGTAAGCAGGTCACATAAAAAATATTTCTAGGATCTCTAATGAAATATGGCTGGCAGTGAATGGACGTGAGGGAGGGATAAATCATTTTAGTGGAAAATTGAGAGATCCTTGGTACCAGAGGCTAAGGTAGACAAATTTAGAACTCTGTTTGATGCCATATGTATGTGAGGAATAATGTAGATGCTTGTGGATATATTTTTGTATCAATTACTTAGTGACATTTGCCTTTTTACTTAATTTGTGTTTAATGTGCATTTTGCTCTGATTTATGTTGAAGTGAAAGGTACAAAGTGAAATATTTTGTAGGAGGATGCTTGAATGAAGCAAAAATGATATGATTTGTTAGGCAAAGTAGCCCATTTTTCCTTGCTGTAAAATCCTGCATTTACCAAAGTGTTTAAAACATCTGAAATTTGGGTGCCATATTTCATAGAGTTTCAGACCATATAGAAGGTATAAAGAGATTTCCTACATTGTTGGAAAGATCAAAGTTATGAGCTAAGATTAGAGGAGCTTAGATTTCTGTCCTTAGAGCTGGGAAGGTTAATGAGAAATTTGAGATGTTCAAAATTATGAAGAGCTTTGAAAAAACTGTTTCCATTGCCAAGTGAGTTGGTATCTTGTGAATATCATCTAAGGCAACTGCAAAAGAAAATTTTTTTTTTGTTCAGTGAGTAATGGTGATCAGGAATTCTTTGCCTAAGTAGATAATAGAAGAAAATTCACTACTAATTTTCAAAACAACACATGATATATTTATAATGGGAGTATTTGTAGGGCTGTGGGAAAAATGCTGGGTAATGATATGGTTTAGGTAGCTTAACAACGGACATGGTGTATTGATTTTTTTTTGGTCTAGGGTAACTGTAACCATTCACCCTCTGGATTACATTAACGTGGATTTCACTTATAATTTCTCAGATGAGCAGGAAGCTTTAAAGTCCATTATGAAGGACCTGGTTGCCCTGCAAATGGGACGAAGGAGCCGAATGAGTGGCTATGACAGCGTGAAGAGTAAAGCCAGTGTCCGCACCAGCAAGCAGGTGAGAGCTCATTGAAATGAGTCATTTGTTAAAGGTTTGACATTGAGTATCATCTTTGTGAACTTCGCAAAATTGCACCTCATTAATGCAAAAATTTCCATGTTGTTGCAGAATGATGTCCGAATAAAGTTTGAACATAATGGTGAAAGAAGGTACGTGATGTCATAATGTCATTGATAACTGCGAGTAATGTTTACAAAAAATTGAAATTTTTCTTTGATTATAAATAACTGATTTTTTGTGCAATTCTGCAGCAATGACTTCACCTTGTTGATCTTGTAACTGTGTGTTACTGAGATTAGATTGCTATTTTCTGCTAATTGCACGTTGTTGAGCAGGATTCAAACAATCTGCAAGTGGATATAGAGATAATAAGAACTGCAGATGCTGGATAATCTGAGATAACCAGATGTAGAGCTGGATGAACACAGCAGGCCGAGCAGGAAAGCTGACGTTTTGGGCCTAGACAGGTCCAGGCCTGAAACATCAGCTTTCCTGCTCCTCTGATGCTGCATGGCCTGCTGTATTCATCCAGCTCTACACCTTGTTATGTGCAACTGGATATAGAAAGCTTGAGTGAGTGAGCATATATTTGTCACAAGGAATATAACGTGGGGAAAAAAGTGCAATTGTTCACTTTAGCAGGAAGAATACAAAGGCAAAGTAACGTTTAAATGGAGAGGAATTAAACAATGCTGTGGTCCAAGGGATCTTGGTGTACAAAATTTAACTTGCAAGCTCAAGTTAATTAGGAATAATTAAGAAGACAAACAGGATGCTGGTCTTTAATATAAGAGGGAACAGAGTCCAAAAGTAGATAAGGCATGCTACAGGCATACAGAATGTTGGTAAAATCTAACCTAGGGTGCGGCATGAGATAATGGGAACTGCAGATACTAGAGAATCCAAGATAACAAAGTGTGAAGCTGGATGAACACAGCAGGCCTCTCTGATGAAGGGTCTAGGCCCGAAACGTCAGCTTTTGTGCTCCTGAGATGCTGCTTGGTCTGCTGTGTTCATCCAGCTTCATACTTTGTTATCTAGGGTGCGGCATGTAGTTTTGGCCTCCTTGTTTAAAAAGAGATGTACACATTGGAGGTAGCTCAGATTAGGTTCACTCAGAAGAAGAACTAGTGATGAACTTTCTGAGCCATTAAGGCTTGACAAGGTAAATGTTGAGAGATTGTTTCTCGTGTATGTGATCTAGAACTCTGGGACAAAAATAAGACATTGACCAATTAAAATGGAGATGAAGAATTTTTCTGAGGGAGTTCTCTAGAGAACTCTGGAGACTGAATCATTAGTATATTCAAGTCTGAGACAGACTGATTCAAAAGCTTTGTGGAATAGGTAAGCAAATAGAACTGAGGCTGAGATCAGATGAGCCATGATCATATTGAATGGCTTTAGGGAATGTATAGCCTATTTCCCCTGTGTCTTATGATTTTTTGTTGGAATTTTGGAGCAGTCAGCCTAGTACCTAATTTTGGAAGTGAGGCCAGGATTTCCTGATCTGTTGTGATATCATTGCTTGAGTGGCAATGCAGATTTCACGTTTGCTAGATGGTTTTGGTGCTGTTTTTAGTCCAGTTGGGCCACCTTCCTTGCAAGGTGAAGAGGGGGTGGGTTCAAGGTTATTTACTATGGTGCCTGCATCGGTACTCATCAATGTTTACTGAAGAAAATGAATGACTTTTTTTAAAAAAATGCCATTTCACTTAATGTGATTAACAACAAGGATAATAAGCATCTTGATTTTAAACCACCTCTACAGCCTGCATCTTTGTCTTAATATTGCTGGACATTAGAAGTACAAGTGTGTTCTTTGCATCTATGATTGCTTAGGCGTTAATGATGGTGGAATATGTCGCCCTGTTACTGTTGACTGTTAATTTTATCACTGGGAATATTTACCCTCCCCTTTTGTGGGAAAATTCCAGAAGCAGCAGCACAGCCTGTGCAATTATGGAGCAATTTTCACTCCATTCCTTTTATCCGGACAAAAGACCAAATGGTATATCTGCAAGGCATCGGTTCCCTGCAAGTATATTGCCATTTGATGCTGTATTTGAAAATTCACCTTTATTCTCTGGAAGGCTTGCAATCTATTCAATCCTCTCCATAGTTTCAAAAAAAAAGCCAATACTTGAACCAGAAAGATGCACAGTACCCCAGGCACTAAAACTGACTGAGTTTCCATGAATGAGCTTGATTGACTGAAGATTTATTCATGGGGCACCAGATAGACAGGCAATTGGGAAACATACTGACGTTGCACATTAATCCACATGCATTGTTTAAAGTTATCTCTAGTAACATCCTTGCACAGAATTGGAGGCTCCCATGGTTTAGCTGTGTCAATCTGTATCTAAGCCCAATGAGGAAAGCATACATTCTCCACATAGGACAAAAAGGTACTGTCCAGTGACATGGACTTCTAATTGGTTTTGACTTGGACACTTTTTATATGGGGCTGAATTTCTATAGAAAAGAGACACTTGGCTGACTTTTTATTTCTGGCCTTTTGTCAATATTTTCATTTCCATTTGTTTCCTTTTTAGCCTGTTTCCCTTGCTCTGGGTGAATTTGTAAAGTTGAGCAGATGTTTCAATTCCAACTGCTGCTCATTTTTACTTTCTTTTCTGAAAGATTATCCCAATTTGCTTTCTAGCCTATGTATCCTGGATTCTGCCTGGGACCCTCTCAATGATACTGCGTAGAGGGATGAAAATTCTGACACGTCCCAAGGGAAAATGTTATGGTCCTAATCTCTTATCCCAAGTCTTCCACATTTATTGATAGACTGCTTTCAAATAAACAAACTTGTTTGCAAATGTCATTTAAGGCCTGGACTGAAAAGGTCCATTGCAGCTCTTTATAAGTAATAGGACCATATAGTTTACCTGTAAACCTTTGAAAACTTTACAAGAGGTGCCAGCATTTAGGACCCAGTGTTCTTTTCCAAATCAATTTTTCAGCCCATTTCTGGGAGTTGATGTTTATGGACATTTCCAGCAAGATCAGACAAAGCTAATTGTGGAATTTCTTATCTGCAGTTGAAACTTCTTAACTGATATTTGCCAAAAAGGAGATCTGTTGCTAGGTGTACTGACCCCAGACTGGTATTGTGTACATGCTGGAAATTATTTTTTTTGTCATTAATCTTAATCCTTAGTTTACAGTTTTCTTCAACAAGATAGGAAACTGTATTTAGTGTGTGCTGTGAATCTGTTCCTTGTTTAGTATTCTGACTCAGTAAGGATAGATTTGAGATTTAATGATGCAGGGGTAAACTTAACCTTAACTTTAAATTCACTTTCAAAGTATATAGAATTAACTGCAATATAGAGAGGGAAAACATGCCAAGGCAAGATTGTACTGAGAAAAAGACAGGAGAGAGGTGAGAACATAGCGACACAGCAGCAATAGCACTGCATGTGTAAGTTGATAATCGCTTCACATCTTATTTGTTGATACATGGGGTTTCACTATTGCTGGCAAGACCAACATTTCTTTCGGTCCATAATGGCCTTGGCGTTGGTGAGCCTGAATAACTTTTGTTCATGGGTTTGGAAGGGAGATCCAGATCTTTAATAAGCAACCGTGAAAGAATGGTAATATGTTTCAAAGTCAGATGGGGGTTTGGCTTGGAGGGCGCGTGATGGTGTTTTTATATGTCTACCACCCTTGTCTTTTGGCTGATGTGGTTTGTGGATTTAGAAGATGCTGTCAGAGAAGACTTTGTGAATCGCAAGTGTGTCTTGTGGATGGAACATGTAAATGGTGATTGAAGTTGTGAATGTTTAAGGTGGTCGTGATACAAGTCAAAAGAAAATGGTGTCCGAATTACCAAACAGCACTAAATCAGTTTGAGGTGTAAGGAAGGTACTAGCATATTGAGAAGTAACAAGTGGAATTTGTCAATAAAAGTGAAATGGTATATTTTGATTTTAAAAAATGTCAAAGTAGTGGTAATGCTTTAGGGAAAGCTATATGATGTGGAAGGGAAAAGGAATTTGAGAGTCCTTAGCAGCAAGACAGTTAAAGTATCAAAGTCGTAAAGGTCATTAAATGCTAATTCCACACTGGCTTTTATGGCAAGAGGTACAGAAGATAAAAGTTGAGATGTAATGGAAAATCATGCAAAACTACATCTAGAAATGTAATTTTGAACTCCCTACTATTAAACAGTTAGTCAACAGAAAACAAACAGCACAGTTTAATTGAAGTGCAATAGATAATACAGTTCTGAAGAGAGTCATATTCTAGTCAAAGCATTGACTGTTTCTGCATCCACAGAGCAGGTGAATATTTACAGCTTTTTGTTATTCCTTGCAATTACCTATGTCAACAGTGTTCAGCTTTTAATCTCCCAAGATGCTGGCACTCATGAAGACGTGAAGAATTGAGGCCAAGTTTGTTGGAATAGCAGAGAAAATAGTGATTTTTTTTAAAGAGCTGTTTCAAATTATGAAGAAATGAGTCATAGTTGATTGAAACTAGTCAAGGGGTTTAGAACAATTTGACCCAGATATAAAATTAAATGTAACAAATTTAGGACAGAACAGAGAGGAAGAAAAAAGTCTCTTTTTTTCCAACCGAAAGGTTTGAATTTGTGCAATACACTACCTGAATTAGTGAATGTCCACAGAACCTTATCAACATAAGCTAGTATTGAAACCAAATGCTGGAGAAACTAAACAGGTCCAGCAGCATCTATAGTGAGAGAAATAGCTAAGTTTTTGAGTCCATTATGATGATGACTCAACTGCAGGCTTGTTTAGGTTACATTCGCAGTTGAAGCAAAGAGAGCAAAGGGTCCCAAAAATTAGGACTACTGCTTTTGTTGAAGATAAATACCAGTGCAGACTAGTTAAAAGCAAAGTATTGTGGATGCTGGAGATCTGAAATAAAACCAAAGTTAAGGAGGAGCAAGTCAGACAACATCTGTGGAGAGAGAAACAACGTTAATGTTTTGAATCCAATATGACTCTTAATCAGAACTGAACATTTGGGCTGAATGGTCTGTCTTTATTATTTATATTTGATTTGGCTAATGTCATTGTAATTTTGAAAATCTTGATAAAGGATTAACAGCATTTTCACACAAAATAATTCAGGTATGTAATGTACTGCTTGGAAGTGTAATGGAGGCAGGGTAAGTTGAGGGTATTTATAGAACATAGAACATTACAGCACAGTACAGGCCCTTCGGCCCTCGATGTTGTGCCAACCTGTCATACCGATCTGAAGCCCATCTAACCTACACTATTCCATGTACGTCCATATGCTTATACAATGACAACTTAAATGTACCTAAAGTTGGCAAATCTACCACCGTTGCAGGCAAAACGTTCCATTCCCTTACTACTCTCTGAGTAAAGAAACTACCTCTGACATCTGTCCTATATCTTTCACCCCTCAATTCAAAGCAATGCCCGATAAAAATAATATACAAAGGTATAAGGAGAAGGAGATAACTCTTGGTTAACAATAGTGCTCATTTAAAGAGCCTTTACAAACACAATAGATTGAATGGTTTCCTTCTGCGCTGTTACACTTCTGTCATTTTGTGGTAAATCAAGGCAGGAGTTAGTGAATTTCAGCATTGACAAGATTAAGAATCTTAAGAGACTGTTTCACACCCAGTCTTTGCAGACTAGCTGGAATTACAGTAAGTAAGGATTTTGCTTGATTGACATTGTTTCTAATTCATTCCAGTAACTTGTATTCAAATTCAGTGAAAAATGGTTAAATTTGAAGACCATAGTAAACTAGTTCCAGCAGTTGATACTGAAGAGGCAGTTCAGTCATAAACGGAATTCGGCAAAATCTGTCAATTGCTAAACAATAGTAAATAATATTTTGTAATGAGGGATTGGGAAACCACATCAGTGAGAGTGGATGAACTCTAGGCTTTATAACCTACTTCATTCATAATTCTGTCATGATTCTTGGTACCCAAAGATTCAGGCTTTTCTTACAACAAGAAACTCAGAACAAAGGGATTGATGTATCTGCGGCAGTAGAATGAAATCAAAAACATAGTATTGCAGATGCGAGAAATGTGAAATAATAAGTGGGAAATGCTCACCTGGTAAGGCAACACCTGTGGAGAGAGAAACAAAATTAATGTTTCCGATTCATCAGTTTTAATGAAAGGTCATCTATCTGAAACATTTTTGGCTGTTCCAGAATTATAACCAGTCTGTTCTCCTCATCCTTCAAGGATTCAGCATCTTTCAGCATCACTTTTGGCATGTTATACTAGAGCAGGAAATTTTCAAAAGAGTGACAGACTTTTAAGACAGGATTGCTGAAGACGCTAATGACTCCTGCCTTCCACTTGCCTTCAAACCTCCCAATTTAACTTCTGTAATGCAACAACAATATTGATGTGAATTGAAGCCCTGTCTATAAATGTACTTTACAGTGCTCATCTTAAGCATATTAGCAGGATTCACTACAATCAGTGATGTTTTACTATCTGGGTGTAGAAAGATCAATGCCCGGGTAATGTACATTGCTGTGTTATTTTAGTGAGAAGTTTCTTTATTCATTCACTATCTAAAAGTACACTTCAAAACTTTCCAAATGGGCATTGCAGAAATTATAGCTTTGTTATCCCTTCCTTGAGCAATTTGCATTTTGCCTCAATCCAGTTGTATCGCAATGTGCAGGCTAGGTGGATCGGCCATGCTAAATTGCCCGTAGTCTTCGGGGCTGTGTGGGTTATAGGGGGATTGGTCTGAGTGGGATGCTTCAAGGGGCGGTGTGGACTTGTTGGGCCGAAGGGCCTGTTTCCATGCTGTAGGGAATCTAATCTAATCTATCTCATTTAATATATATTCAGTCACAAGCATACAGTCCGAGGGGTTTTATAAATTACCAGCCGCTTGGCATGACATAACTGAAGAGCCTTAGACAGCGGCTGTTACCCATTGCGCTTTAATGATGACTGTTGAAGCTTTAGTGTGTCCCTTAGCTCACAGCCCTGGACTGTGGAATGTTAGCCTGCAACACTGTATGCTCTGGAATATCTGCAAGTTTCAGGCAGATTTAATGCTAAGTGCCCTTCTCACCTCCATCCATTTTTTTTCTATGTTTGCTTATATTGTTCCAGCACTCTACTAGTTGGTATTGTTACATTGCACATTTTAAACCATTTGACAATTGTTAAAAGTAAATAAAGCACCATGAGTACTGTCGTACAGGCAAGAAAATACGAGGTTTGATTTTGTCTGATAAGTAGGTTGACTTCAGCCATGAAAGTATTTGGGGATTGTTACAACTTAGCTGAACACATTCTGAGCCGGAGCATAAATGTTGTTATGTGTTTGACTGTTGGAAAAACATGATTTTGAGCTTGCCTACAATGCCCCTCATGGCTTTAGACCCTATCAGTGGGATGGCTAGCAAGCAAGCAGCCAGTGGCTGTGGATACATACTCATCAAGAAGCTGAATGTCTTTAGAACTGAGGGATGGAATTAACATTTAAGTCAGATACCTTGGTCGTTTTGTAATAAACAAAATACGTATAACCTGATTTGAGTACTCAAGTGTCGTGATTAAAAGTTGTATATACTTTATTACAATATTTCTTAACTTCATACTGAATTACAGAGTATTGTTATAACATGTAGACTGATGCTTCAAATGTTTTCATGTGAAGGAATGTTTAGTTTGCAGTTTTTCAGGGACTTGATTCAATGTGATTATGTGCCAAGTCTCTCAAATACCTTGGTCAGAAAACAACCTAACTTTTTCTCAATGGCTTTATATGTAATTGTGGCACTGACCAGATCATTTAGAGAAAAAAAGGAGAAATAAATGAATAGATAACAGCTGTGGCTGTTAACTGTGCACTGAATTTGGAAGACAAGTCTTGATTGCTGCAGTTATTGTGAAAAGGCGCTGTGGTTTGTGTACAGTTGCCAGTACCTGACCACAGAAATGTAAGGTAGATGGAAGTGACTGGGACTCAGGAGCATAATAATAAAAAAAACTTGAAAATAAAGTTCGGCATAGAGTAGCCCCTGATCTGTATGTAGCAGTTTAGGGGTCATTCTAAAGCATTTAGTCATTGACAAATATCTGTAGCTCAGGTTGTGGGTGAGGTTGTTGACTTGCTCGTCGAGCTGGCTTATTCTTGTTCATTGAGGATTTGATAAGTATGGGTTACTTTTCTGTATACTGAGGTTTGGAACTCTCCGTTGGTTATACACTAAACTTTTAACATCCAGAAATGGAAGAAATGAACGAGACCAAGCCAGCTAGGCGAGCAAGTCAACAACCCTGCACGTAGTTGTTCCCTAATTTTTAATGCTGCATGCTAAAAGCAGTTATGTGAGTTAATTGCATATTCGTACAAAGACTTAATTACCATTTGAAACCTCAAAAGCAAATTGCTAGGAGAGGAAAAGAAATAAAAATTGTAATGTTTGTGCTATTTTATACATGAGTTTTGTATAGAAAATCTGGCCCATAAGTTAAGCTATGTGGGTGCCAGTGAACCATACAGATCTGAAAGTTTAAATTCCTGTCCATGTTGCGTTCATCCAACACATTTCAATTCACTGACCTACATTATCTCCCGTCCCAGTGATGCTTCAGATTATAAAATTCTGATCCCTGTGTTCTGATTTCTGTCTCCAACCACCAAATTGCTTTGTCTTTCCCTATCTCTTTAATGTTGTACAACACCCCTTCCAATTTCAGCCTTTTGCACATGCTTGAGCACCAATGGCCCAGATGTTCTATTATATTAAAGGTGCAATTATATAAATGCAGGTAGTGATTTTTGTGGTTAATTTCAAGCACAATGATAGATAGTTAACAGGTGGCTTCAGTCACTTTGGAATAGGGAAGGGAACAAAGTTTTAGGATTTGCAAGTGCTGCTGAGAATATAATTAGATTGAGCTAGTGTAGCAAGTTCAAGTCTGTTCTCAGGTGAGTGAACATAGCATTGTTTACTCAAAATAACTGTAAGGGAGAGAAGGTAGGGGAGGACATATTTCTCAAATGTTTTAGAGCCAAGCTTCTGCTCCATGTGTTCTGATCTCACTTGGGCATAGCTGTTTCCACATATGCTCTATAGATAATCTTAAAGTAAAGGAATGGTTAACCCTATTGCTCTACCTTTTCCCCCTAAGTTCTTTCACTGTACCCCTTTTTCCATACTTTGTTCTGCTTGAGCTTATGTAATAGCAAATTACCTCTCGGGGACTTCCACCAGAAGTATGACGATGTTATCACCAGAAATGGAAAGAAATTCAGGATGAGGATGGATCTATGGGAAGCTAGACCTTAAGATATGGGAGCAGAAACAGGCTGTTTGGCAGTGTAAGCTCGATGGACCATTCAATGAGATCATAGTTCATCTGATAATCCCCAACCTTGGGATTATGCCATTTGGTCCTAGATGTTCCCTCAAGGGATAACAACCTCTCCACATCTAACCAATCAAGTTCCCTAACAATGTGAATACAATTACATAAATAATCTGTCATACCTTTTTGCATGGTAAGCATAAGTATCCTGTCTCCAGAACCCTCTTATATCTCCTCTGTATAATTTAATTCCCTCTCGTTATTCAATTAGCTAGGGGCGGCTCAGTGGTTAGCACAACTGCCTCACAGCACCAGGGAAGTGGGTTCAATTCCACCCTCAGGCCACTCTCTGTGTGGAGTTTGCACGTTCTGTCCATGTCTCTGTGGGCTTCTGCCAGGTGCCCTGGCTTCTTACTACTGTTCAAAGACTCTCAGGTTGGGTGGATTGGTCGTGCTAATTGTCCATAGTGTCAAGGGTGTGTAGATTAGGTGGTTTGGCCATGAGAAATGTATGGTTACATGGTAGGGGAGTGAGTTGGTGTAAACTAGTTGGACCAAATGGCCTGTTTCTACACAGAATGAATGCTATTCTAATCTGTTCTCTTGTTCAGTGCAGTTCAAATGAATTTCTAACACTGAAAACTCAGCAAAGAATATCGCAGCACCATCTTCTTCCCACAAAAAAATCTTTGAGCCATCCATTTAAGCTCCTGTTTTGTTCACAGTAGCTGAAATGATGACCCTCAACAGCAGGCATTTCTGGAAATGTGCCTCGTTGATGGGCCTCTTGTGTACACCTCTTCAGAAAGTGGATTGCATTTTTTTTTGTATTTTGACTGCTAACATTTGGGATTTTCATTCACCTCTTACTTTGAGGTAGGGGTTAAGAAGCAGTTCCACTACATTTAAATAGAAAGCTCACGTTTACAACAGAAACAGCTCGGATGCTTCAGGCTAAACATTTTTACCCCAGGATTAGAAGGATGCTAAAGAGTGTGCAATGATGTGAGTGGTATGAGACTTGGGGCTCACTCTGTACGAGATGGAGCACTCTGCTAATTAAACATTATCATGAACATACCTCTCATCTTCGGCAGTCCTCCTCCTGTGTGTGTTTTGTTTCCTGACAATTCCATTTCTGGTGTAGGTTCCTCTGTAACTTTCACCTGTTATTTGAAAAATTAACTGATGTGCATATTCTACATTTTCTGTTAATTTGTCATTTTAAATTTCTGTAGGAAATTAATTGTCTGATTGTTCTAATATTGTGAAAAGAAGCAGACTGGCATTATTTACAAGCCAGATGTTAGGTTGTAAAGTTGGTCTGCCTGCTGGCTTAAGTCATTCCAAGTCCATCAGTGATCAGCTTTTTGACATAGCAGTATGTGACGCTCCCTTGTTTTCGACTCTTGCACCCGACAGTGTTGTCCTTTGTAATTGACTTCAACAGCATTTTATTTCCTTGCATTTTTTTAATATTTTACAAGTCTTCCTTCCTTTGCAGTGGCAATAACTGCTCTGTCTCCTAAAGAAAACTTTGTAAATTTTTCCATCACTGACTGAAATAATGATGGTAAAGAATATCCTAGTAGAGTTGTCGGTCCTTACCTGTGCAAAATCACTCAGAACATGAAACCTGCTACCCATTAGTGTAGCCTACAACTGATGATTAGTCATGATCGTTGAACCCCACTGTAGTGGATATGTGGGTTGTTTAGGTATGGAAGACTCTTACAGTGTGAAGTTACAAGTAATGACTGACGTTTTCAATAAATATTAAAAGCTATTTAGGACTGGTCTGACTTTAAAATAACAGAATTTGTAGTTTCTCCCTTTCTTTTCAAGTGTTCCAAAATATGTTATCACCTCATAGCTCTGTTTAAGTTTCTGTCTTCTCCCAATCCATTTCACTTTTGTTTCGCTCCTGAATGGTGAAACAGATATTGAGACGTGTCCAAAACTGAGTGGGTACCTGTTGGGTGTTACTTCTGATTTTTTTTTTGTGCAATTTCAGTTGTTTTTGTTAACAATGAGTACGTATTTTGAAATAAGCATATTAAGAAAAGTAGAAGAGAAGGCTGCCCTTTTGGATAATTTAGTGTTGTTCAAGTCACAAAGTGGTTGTGAGCACGATTGCAGAATGGAACCTCTCCACCTAGTCCCAATAGAATTTGGGTAGCACAATGGCTCAGTGGTTAGCACCGCAGCCTCACAGCGCCAGGAACCCGGGTTCGATTCCAGCCTCGGGCAACTGCCTGTGCGGAGTTTGCACATTCTCCCCGTGTCTGTGTGGGTTTCCTCCGGGTGCTACGGTTTCTTCTCACAGTTCATAGATGTGCAAGCTACATGAATCGGCCATGCTAAGTTGCCTGTAGTGTTCAGGGGTGTATGGGTTATAGGAGATGGGTCAGGGTGGGATGCTTCAAGGGGCGGTGTGGACTTGTTGGGCCGAAGGACCTGTTTCCACACTGGAGGGAATGTAATTCATAGACCATGCCTCATAGCTGCCTATTAATGCTGAACATAAAACAAACTAAATGTGTTTGAGTGTGGAGGTGGAAAAGCACAGCAGGTCAGACAACATCTGCAGAACAGGGAAGTCAATGTTTCAGGTTTTGGCCCAAAACATTGACTCCCCTGATCCTGAGATGCAATCTGACCTGCTGTGCTTTTCCAGCTCCACATTTATTGACTGTAACTTCCAACATCTGCAGTCCTTACTGTCTCCTGAATGTGTGTTGACCTGTGTTGATTTGTGTATTCTTTTGTCCATGTTATCAGAATCATACAGTTTAGCCGTCCAGTTAAGTATGAGGATCTGCACCAGAAAGTCAAGACTGTGTTTGGGCAGCTAATGGATTTAAATTACACTAACAATGAGGTAAGTGTTCAAGACTTTGAACTGATTTTATTTGGGGAATTTAGACTGTCTGCTTGGCTCTCTTTTGAAGTTACCACTTCCCCTGCACTCTCTACCTTCTGGAACTTTGTGCCTTTTGCCTGAGAACTCATAAGAATCATTTTTGTTATGATGGGAGTTTCCAAACTTTCTCCCATTAGGGTTCCCATTTCAATGCTGCAAAACTGTGACCCCTCAATGAGAATTGTAAAAGCAGGGAGTGGATGTGCCTGTAGGAGGAGGGGTATAGAATAGGGAGTACTATGAATCATTTCATTGTTTCTTTTTGAAAGATTGTAAGTCCTATGACTTTTACTGTTGCAGAAATCTTGAGGTTTAGTCATGTCGGCTGCGCCCACAGGTTGAAAATATGTACAATCTGCCTTTACTCAGTACGAGCTCCTTGGCAGCAATCACTGCTTTGAACCTCATTATTGCAAATTTCAATTTAGCAATCTCATTTGGAAGCCCTGTGCAATGAACTAGGCTATTTGCTCTCTCAGCCACCTTTCAATTGAAATTTTGCCATCTAGGCAGTCATTACATTGCCCCTTTCTTCATGAGTTATTCCCATTCTTTGAAGTTGCCATTATTCATTCATTTCCCACCACACACCCCCCACCTATAGAAAAGAAATCTTTGATACTTTAACATGCCCACACCAAGGTCCCTTTCTTACGCTGAGCTTTCTTTGACAGTCTTGAATACGATATTATTACATGACTTTAAGTTCATCGCCTATTCCCCTGGAGTCCTTTCAGTCTAGTTTGCAACCAGCTGGAAGTGTTTGCCACACTTTGGTCAAAGTTGTCCATGACACCCTGTGGAACTTCACCCAGAGTCACCTATTTTCAACTCCTCTACTGGCCTTTAGCTATTATTCACCTCATAATTCTGTATTGACTCACCTCCACAAACCTTCCAGATCACACTTGAAGCCTACTCCTTCCTACCTTGGCAAATCCACCACAACTCAAAAGGTTTCCTGTATATTCATCTCCATCCTTCCTGATCTCCTCCTTATGAGCTGCACGCTGTTTCTTCACAGCATTTTCTTAAATTTTGAGATCTACTTTTGTGTGTCAGATGCTTAACCTATATTTCTCCTTGCAGTTCTTGATTCCAGGGCAGCTGTACATTACTGGACTTACTGTCAATAAGAAGTCCAATGATGAATCCTGCAACTGAACTTGGTCTCTTGTAGCACCTGTGTACCTTTGGTGCTGATGCCAATATCTTCCTTGGCTCAGGCTTAAGGTATTAGACTACATGTCTGTTTGAACCCAAGTTGAACTTTGGCCCCCAAGTGTGATTGATGATCAATGCTTAATGCATTCCACTGCTGCCTCAAAATTTGCTCAGCACTTTCAAGCAGGAACCTGATAACACAGATGCCTGCTTTCAGAACTAAAGCCTTGCATTAGAAAAATGGCTAGTGAGCTGAAACTGCCAATAAGAACATACAGAATTATTTCTGTATTTTGTGATGCTGTAGCAAAGATTAAGGTTGCATCAGGGTAAGGTCATTAATTGTTTCAAGGAACATCATCACTTAGGTGTTTGTTCTGTGGGCAGCATCATGCATAGAAGCAGTTACAGCTTAATCTGAAAGAAAATATATTTGGTCCATAGCTTTCTTTCAGTTGTAAAATGAATATTAAAATTTAAATGAAAATTGCTAATTGCACAAGTACGCTCCGAATAAGCCAGGAACTATAAAAGTTTGGCAGGGCTGCAGTGTGGCTTCTACTTTTTGCCTTTGGTTCCCTTATGCAGTGGAATCTTAATTATCCACCTGGTGGATAGAAATTGGATTAAGTTGTAAACATGCCCGCTGAGCCAGTGGGTTTGGTTCCAAATGTTTCGTCACACTGCATCATCAGTGCGCCTCCAGTGAAGCGTTGGTGTCCTGTCCTGCTTATTATTTATATGCCTCGGTTTGCTAGTGTGGTTGGTATTACTTGCAATTCTGTTTCTCAGTGGTGTGTACACAGGATTGAAATCATTGTGTTTGCCGACGAAGTTCTGGTTAGAATATCAGGCCTCCAGGAATTCCTTGGCATGTCTCTGCTTGGCTTGTGCGATTATTGATGTGTTGTCACAATTGAATTTGTGTCCTTTGTTATCCGTGTGACATGATATAAGTGAGAATTTGTCGTGTCTCTTGACGGCTTGCAACTGCATTTATATATGCCCCACTTTTGGGGAAAAAAAGAGCATGAAAATAATAAGATTCTGGATAAGTGAGATAATTTGGCACTTTGACTCCAATTTATTTATCTTGCTAGTTATCACAGTGATTTGTGGAATTGCTTGCATTTTGCAGTTCTTTAGTTTGACTTGTTTTCTCTTGTCGTCAGCTACTAATTCCATTGCGAAGCCAGGATGATCTTGACAAAGCTGTTGATTTGCTGGATCGAAACTTTAACATGAAGAGCCTGAAAATCCTGCTGGTAGCTCAGGAGAAAAACCATGTAAGTGTTAACATTCCTCAGTCCTCAAGGTGAACAATTTGTCTTGGGAGCACCTGGCTCCTTAAATAAATAAAAGCAGGAAACAATTGTGCGAGTCAGGAATCTGGAATGTTGGGCAGTAACTTGAGCAGCAAGCAGTTCTCTCTTTGAATTTTTTAAATATAACTTTGGGTAACCATTCCAGGTCAGCATTATAAAATTCTCCATTGTTCATTTCTTAGGGCCTCATAGGGAGGGAAGAAGCAGGGAGTGTAGCAGACTGGCAGAATGAGGCAACCGCAGTTATTTGCAGAGGAAGCAATGTGGCAGAACATTTAAAACATGGCTACCTGATTTCCTTGATGTTGTTTTAGTTCAGTCTGTTCGCTAATTTTGAGTGACCCTTCTGAGCAAGGAACAAACAAACGCAGGTTTCTGCCTTGCCTTTTATGGATCATTCCATTAAATGAAGGTTCACATGCTGTTTTGTTGTCCATATTCTTGGTTGATGAGGGCTAAGGCTAGAAAAAAAGGTTTCAGGATAGAATGCAAGTTTTCCCTACATTTGAACTCAGTCACTACCACCAATCCCCCTCACCATTATGCTTGCTCAGTCAGGCTGGCATGCTGATGTGCACACACTTGCTGATTTACAGGCAGGCAATGTTCCGCTTAAGTGCAAATTCAATGTGAAAGTGAATTGCGTTTCTTACTGATGTTGGTACCACCGGTTGATATTATCAGCTAGTGTGAGTGTCAGTACCAAAACACAGTTGTTTGCACATCATCCTGAAAGAACAGGTGGAGTTAATTTTATTCCCAAGCTTTGCCCCTTCTTGCTAGTGGATTCTATTTGTTCCTTAATCTTTCAAATGGAGTTCCTATCATGGATGCCAGCTTGTCGCAGGCTTCAATCTGCCATATAAAATAACCGTACCATGACCCATGTCAGTCTTTCTGTCGCTCTCTCTCTCACACTCCTGCACTGACGACTTCTTTTAATGATTTTTACAATGAAGGTACTGTCTTCACGCAGTTCTAAAAAGTTAGGGAAAGCTTCGTTGACTTAAAGTTCAAAAACAGCATATATCTTCAGTTTTTCCTTCTTAATAAATAAAAGCATAGTGAAACATCATTTAGGTCCTAGGAAGGTTCTGTAGAACAGCATCTAACGTGATATTGAGCTGTCTCACCTTGGTTCTTGGCACCCCCGCAGTATTCACTGAAAGCACTGCATTGTGGAGTTTTATCCTGGAGAATTTCTTTCAAACTAAAGACACGCTCCAATTTAGCAAGATTTGGTAGAGGTGTGTATTTTATAATTTCTTGCAGTTACAAATGTATCTGTAATCTCTAAAGGTGCTGTCCCTAAACTGCTCAAATTCTCAGAAGACACTCTACAAATCTATTCATACACTAGCAGCAGTAAAAACAATGTTTGTTGTGTCTTTGTTCTTCAAAGTCTGCCAGTTACCAATGACTGCATTCAGGAAGTGCTGGCGCACATGAAGAATGAACCCATCAGTGCCAACTCTGACTACCTATACATAGACAACAATATCATGCACAAAGGATCTTTAACATGGTGGAAGAGGAGGAGATGCATAGAGATAGTTCAAGAACAAGTCCTAGACAAACTGAAGGAATGGGTTTTGTGGGTGAATTGATTAAAATTTGGCATGTCCAAGAAGCCAGGATTGTGAACTCAATGGGCCAAATGGCCTGCATCTACATTGTAGGCATTCTATGAAGTCATCAGATTATCATGACCTGGGACACAAGTCTGTTCTGTTTGAGAAATGTCCTCTCTGACCGCTTCTTGTAGGAAATGTTCACTACTGTATTCAATAAATCCTCGTCAATGTTCCGTTACCTGACACGGGCCTGATCTTGTAAAGGAAAACACCAAAGAACTGCAGGTGCTGGAAATCTGAAACTAAAACAAAATTTGCTGGAAAATCTCAGCAATTCTGGCAGCATCTGTGGAGAGGTTACAGAGTCCAGTGACACTTCCTCGGAACTGATAGTAGCTGGGAAGACGTTGGTATATATGGCCCCAGATCCCAGGAAAAGAAGTCCTATGTTCCATATATGGGCAAAGCCAGATTACAAGCTGTAAAAAATATTAGCCGCTCACAGTATTGAAAGGCTTTGAAGAGATGGGGAAGGAAAGCTTTCCAGAACAACAGAAAGCACATCAAACAAAATAGGGTGCAGAAACAATGATAAGTGACACCAGCAGAGACAGAAAATGAAGAAGGTTCTAGGCCCGAAACGTCAGTCTTCCTGCTCCTCTGATGCTGCTTGGCCAACTGTGTTCATCCAGTTCTACACCTTGTTATCACAAGATTCGAACAGTTTCGTTTAGGCATTGCCAAACTGGGAACCTTTGCAATTTCGCAAGCATAGTGTAGCATATCTCGTTATTCAGCTCAGATGGAAAAGTACCACTTTATTCTGCCCTAGTCTAGCTGCTATCTTTTGTTACCTTCCACTGCACATGCGCACGTGAGCATATATACAAATGCAAGAACACCCCCTTATACTTATGAGAACAGTGCCAAAATAGGGAGTCTGACATTTAAGATGGACAATAGTTTCCTTTGAGGGTAATTATTTGTTTGGAATTCCCTTCCATATTGAACAGGGAGACTATCATTGAATAGATTCAAGGCTGATTTGGACAGATATTCGGTTGTCAAAGGAGTGGAGGTTAATATGAAACAGACAGGAAAGTGGAGTTAATGCCGCAGTTAGAACAGCCATTATATGGTTGAAAGGTGAGGCAGGCTTGAGGGATTGAATACTTACACGTTCTATTTCTTGTTTTTTTTTAAAGTTCATTAATTTGCCTTTTTGAAGGAACTCTATTTGATGAGATTTGTTCCTAGTTTGGAAAAGCTAAGGCTTATTTGCTTCCTGTTTTGCAAGTTCTGAACAGCTAGATTAGCACAGAACCTGGATCTTCTCTTTTTTTGATGTGAGTTTGTAGAATGCCTTTAGTTACTAAGACAAAGGACAACACAGTCTTAAATTATTTCAAATCCTGTGGTGTTGGCTTGTTGAATTAAGTTGAAATGGAGACCAGCTACAATGAGAGTTGTTTGATGACCGCTGTCTGAACGTTGTAGCGTTGTACCATTTTTTAAAAAGTTTGCCATATATTTCAAAGATCCCAAATAATTCAGGATTTTCAAAAGGAATGTGAAACAGGTTTTTTGTGTTTCACAATTAGGGCTGTTGCTTACAGTGCCTCATTGGAGAACATTGCTCCAGATTGGTGCTGCAGATTTATGGAGGATCTTCAAAGTTACATTGCATTCATTGTAGCCTGGTCAAATATCTGCTACACCACAGACCAATGTCACCTTAGGACAGCCTGTATTTACCAGTTCATCCATATTCTGAAGTATTTACTCACTCACCGAGCTATCTATCTTACTATCAGAATGTATGACAACAAATGTTCAGAAGCTCGTAAGTGTCTTTTTGAACTAGCATTGAATTATTAAGACAAGCTACGCCTCCATGGTGACACACAAGCAAACAGATGCACCACAGGCCCAATTCACATTTGAACCAGGTCAAGCAAGGCAGTGTTATCCCACCGACCATCTTCTCGACCATCTTGTTACGATGCTGCGTCTGAGCTTCAAGCTCTGTGTTGGAATAAAGCCAATCCACAATGCAAATAGAAACCTGTTCAATCTCCACTGTTTGAAGGCCAAATCTAAAATTTATCCCTGTTTTTGAATTGCAGTATGCAGGTGATGACTGGATCTGCACACACTGAGGTCATGCTCCATGCCATTGCCACCACCTTTGCTCAGGCATACAAGAGCATAGTTCTTGTACTAAATATTCATAAGACAAAGGTCCTCTGTCAACCTACCGTGCCTACCACCCACCATTATCAGAATCCTAAACAAGAACTTGGACTCTGTGGAACACCTTCCACACTTGGGAACCAACTGTCAACAAGGGCAGATATCAACTGTGAAGTTCAACACTGGTTTTAATGTGCCAGCCTTTGGTTTCCTGAGGCAGAATATTTGAAGGCCACAACATCAAATATGACACCAAGCTTGTTGTCTACAGAATAGCAGTGATATCGAACCTCTGTATGGGCTATGTACAGCAGGCACCTCAAAACCCTCGCAGAGTAGCACCAGAGCTGCCGCTACAAGATCCTGTAAATCCATTGGCAAAGTAGGTGCATCAGCTTTGGTGTTCTCACCCAGGTCGTCTTTGACCGTACTATATCAGCGCTGTCATATCATTCAAGTGCCTGACAGGACAGTCCCAAGCCAGTGCTCGATTCAGAGCTCCAAAACAGCAGGTGACCCCCAAGACTGCAGTGGAATTGCTTCAAAGGCACCTTCAAAGTCCTTTTGAAAAATTACGATGAACTCATTGACACCTGTGAAACTGACCCAGACAGTCAAAGTGGAGGGAAAGCATCTGTGAAGGATCTCTACATCTTGAGTCTCACCTTTGACAAGGTGAAGTAAAGTGTCGAAAAGAAGAAGCCCATGGCATTCTACCCTGCCATTCCCCAAACAGTGTCTGCCATAGCTGTGACAGGTGCTGTTGGTTATGCATTGGACTGTTCAGTCACTTGAGACTACATTTTTGATATAAAGCAAGTCATCCTTGACCTTGAGGGGGATACACTTAGAAGAATGAGTTACTATGTCGATATATCACCTTTTTGCAGAATAATTGCCTCCACTGCAAACCAGACTACTGCTGACTTGTGCCCTGCTAAATTGTTGCTGTACTTGTACAAGGGAATAAATATTGACATCAAATCATATAGTGCAATTTGGGGCCATTTAATTCCATGCAGGCTATTTCAAAGGCTATCCAGTTAGGTTGCTTCCCTCCTCTGTAGCCTTGTAAATTCTTCCCTTTTAAATATGCCCAATTGCCTTTTGTAAGTTGCAGTTGAATCTAAATTCATCAACCCTTCAGGAGGTATATTCCAAACAATAGGCAACTTTTGTTCAAATAAGTTTTCTTTCTCCCCCCATGATTTTGAATACATTAACAAAATCTCCCTCTCACCTTCTCTGTTCACCAAAAAAGAATCCCAGCCTCTGACATGACTAAAATCCCTCATCTCTTACAATGTCATTGCTCCATTGTATGTTGTTTAGTGCCTGCAATACACAAAGAAACAGTCATAAATGCAAGGTAACCGCTAATAATTCTGGTGTAGAAATCTTAAACTTATTTACATATAATGGAATGAGAATGTGAAACTTGCCATCACTTGGAGTAGTTGCTACTAATAGTCTTTATGTGTTTAAGGAATGGTTAGATCAGAACAGGGGAGGTCTGGTGGCACACTGGATAGTCCCTGCCTTTGAGCCAGAAGCTCAGGGTTAGAATCTCATTTCAGAATCTGATGGCCATGGAACATGTGTTAATGACCTGTATGTTCCTTCCACTGTATCACATCCATCTGACAAGATCGGGAAAGTCTCCTGGTCAGCATGGGGGCGTGGAAAGGGAACTGAAGATGATAAATATATGATGGAGAAAGGAGCAGAAGGTTTTGTTGATGGTAGGTTCTGTGTAGAATGTAAGTAAAGTTTGTAAGATTGGTAGAATGCATTTCAACATTAATGTCTTCCCTCCCCCCACGTCCCCCATTTGACCCATGCCCCACCTTTTGCCACTGTCTACCAGTGCCAAGTAGATCCCGAAGACTTGAACGTTTTCCCCATCAGCCTCTCTTCTCTTTTGCACCCCAGCTACTACATAGCCAAATGTTACACATGCTCAAATTACTGAAGAAATTACGCAGGCAATGTTTACATTTCCACCATGTCCAAGTCAAAATCCAGTAAATGTTTGTCTTTCTATCAAAATGAAGTTTATTTTGGTAAGCAATAGCCAAGGTTTTGTTGCCTGATCTTGTTGTTTGCCACCAGCATGTTCAGGTTTGTCTGTGCCAGATGTGAGATGGGTTTGTTCATTTGATTGCTGGCTGTTTTTTCCTTGTGCTGTGAGTAATGTCGAAAGGTTTTCACAGAATTCACTGTTTTGCTTTGAGCTCCCACTTCCTGTTCAGCACAAAAATTTGCTGGAACACTGATGTGCTTTTTATTTTAAGCTTCTCTCTGTAAACTCTGCCATTGGCAGACTGTACCAGCCCCTGCATAACGTCACTGATGTCTGCTGACTAATCGCATTTTTTAAAAAATATGTCGTCTTACTTTAATCCCCAGAGTAAAAACAAGTTTGGGAAATAATACATAGCGAGAATGAGTACACAATTTTTGGATCCCTTGCTGTTTATTGTCACTTTCTCTCCTGTTAGCAAGATTAAGACTAAACTTGTTAATGCCAATAAAGCATAGCACAAATATTAAATGAAATAACTACAGCTAGACAATTTATATAATAATTCTGAAGCAACAAGTTAAACTATCATAGAGATAGGATTCTAGTTCAATTGCAGCATTCAGCAGCTACAGATATTTAGGCGTTGTGATTATGATCTCAGTTCATTCAAAAAAAAGCTTCCACAGCAGAGGCATGCTAATAATTTTAAAAATTGAAAGCATATAGTGTTCTGGTGCATTTTACAGTATTTTGTTTTTCCAATCTAATGCCTTCTCCTCAATGTAATAGCTGTAGTTTTACAGGTTCTGGCTGAAATGCACCATCCAAAGATCTGTATTTGTGTACAATATGCAAAAATGCAATGAAAGGCAGGAAAATGACATTAAATCTTATTACATGTTGGACATCTAATGTGGTCACGCTAAATGGCCTCTGTTTGTGCATAACACTTTTGTGATCTTATCATTCACATCTTTCTGTGTGAGCCTTGATGATTGTTGGTAGCAGGCTATTCTACATGTGGTATCATACAGTTTGGTAGTGTCGCTGTTATCTCGTGGAACAATATTCATTCGTCAGCTTCAGAATTTGGAACTTTTTTCCTTTTAGAGCAGACATAAGTAAAAATGTCATGGAAGCTATTGGTTTGTCATTAAAACTCAAGTCGTCTAATAGATTTTAACATCGAATTGATTGCTCCTGCCTCCAAATCAATCGCACCCTCTAGCTCAGGGGAGTAGCAAGTGTAGCTTTAACAGTTCTTTACCTTTATGGGTAAGAAGAGAGGAATGAGGACAAGACTAGCTGCAAATTGCTTTCTCTAAGGTTTCCACAATACGCACTGTTATTGGCTGTTCTCCACTAGCCAGAGTGACCAAAAGACGTCTATTCAGCTTTTTCGTCCCAGATGCTGCAGTCGTCTCCAGAAATCAGTCTAGAGTCTTGAAGGAAATTGACATTGCTGCCATTATCTTAATTGTAGGCTGGAAATGGTGAACTTTGGTTGTGCATATCTAATTCCCTTTTCTCCAAATCTTAGACGTCACCAGCTTCTTCAGCCGTTACAAAGCAGCTCCGCATTAAGGCTTCTCAGTCAGTGGGCGACATTCTCAGCACTATTCCTCAGCCACCAGAGTCACGGGGCAGGCACCTCTCTGTTGGTGAGTACCAGGTCTTCAACAATTCAAAAGAATGTTAAGCAGTTCCAACAGTAGAGGTGATACAATATGTATAGGAAGGTTGACTAGAGAGTTTGCAGAAACATGCCCCATCCAGAATCCAGTGTTTGTTTAACTATTTTAGATCTATTTTCAAACAAGTTAAGCAGAGTTGCCATGATGCATTATGGCATTAGGCTAACAAACTCGAATGTTGATTTTTTTTTGGTTGTACAGCCAATGCTTGAGCAAAGCTTAAGTTAAGTTTTGAAATGACTTCTAAAATGTTATAAAACCTGCAGGTAGAGTCTTGAAATCAGACATTTTAAGCTTGTGTTGCCACTTATCTTCCTGGTTACGTTGATGTGGTTATTTCTAATGTATGGGAGTCATATGTCTGAGCTAGGTAGTCCCATTTCAAGCATGAGTGCCTGGAACAGCAAAATTCAAATTCCATTTCCTAAACCTCTCTATAAAACTTAATAATATATATGCAGACATATACCTAAAGACAATGTATGTCCCTGTCTTAGACCAGGTAAAAGAAGGCAGAACTATTCACAAGCTGGCCCTTGCCCTATAAAGGTTTTTACATTCAGAGTAAACAGTTGAGTCTGGACCATTTCGATCATGTGTAACTCATCATCTAGTTACAAAATCCAAGAGCTATTTGAACTCCCAACTGAATTATTTTATTCTAGGATACGCTGTATATAGACATTTTACGGGAATGTAGCAAAGCTGTTGCAGGTGGAGTGTGAAATAAAAAGAACAGTATAACATAGGAACAGGTCCTTTGGCCCACTGAGAGCACCAACACATAGTGCCTTTCTAAACTAAAAATCTTTTGCCTATACATTGTATACTTGTATTCCCTGTCTATTCATGTAATTGTCAAGATGCCTTTTAAACATTGTTATTGTATCCATCTCCACCATTTCCTTTGGCAGTGTATTCCAGGTGCTTATCTCCATTTGTAAAAAAGAAAACTTGCCTCTCACATCTCCTTTAAACTTGACCCCTTTTACTTTAAACCTATATACCCTAGTATTTAACATTTCTACCCTGGGGAAAAAAGACTATCCATGTCTCTCATAAGTTTGTAAACTTCTGTCAGGTCACCCCTCATTCTTCGACATTTAAGTGAAAATAAACCAAATTTGTCAAATCTGTCCTCTAAGCTAATACTCTCCAAACCAGGCAATGTCCTGGTAAACCATTTCTGTACCCTCTCCAAAGCGTCCACATCCTTCTGTAATGAGGCGACCAGAACTGTATACCGTATTTCAAATGTGGCCCAACTAAAGTTCTATCCAGCTGCAACGTGACTTGCCAATTTTTATACTCTGTGCACCAACCAATGAATCCCGATCATGCCATACCCTGCCTTGACCACCTTTGCTACTTGTGTTGCCACTTTCAGGGAGCAGTTGGCCTGTATGCCCAGGTCAGTCTGCATGTGATGTTACTAAGAGTTCTACCATTTACTGTTTATTTATCTCCTGTATTAGATCTTCCAAAATACATTGCCTCACTTTTTCGTGGATTAAACTCCATCATTAAACTCCATCTCCAATTTTCCTGCTCAAGGCTGCAACCTGTCTGTATCCTCTGGCAATCCTCCACACTATCTGCAGTTCCTGTAAAGTTTCTATCATAGAATCATCGCATCCGTATAGTGTGGAAGAGGGACGTTTGGCCCGTTGATTCCACACCCCTCCAGAGAGCAACCCCCACACCAACCAATGTAACCCTGTATTCCCCCTGACTACTCTTGCCTTATTTGCACATCTCTGGACGCTCTGGGCAATTTAGCATGGCCAATTCACCTAAACTGCACATCTGTGGCCCGTGGAGGAATTTAGAAGTATGAGGGATGATCTTGTAGAAACATGTAGAATTATGAAGGGAATAGATGAGATAGAAGCAGGGAGAATGTTTCCACTGGCGGGTGAAACTAGAACAAGAGGGCAGAGCCTCAAATTAGGAGGAGCAGATTTAGAACTGAATTGAGGAGCACTGTCTTCACCCAAAGGGTTGTGAATCTGTGGAACTCCCTGCCCAGTGAAGTAGTTGAGGCTTCCTTATTGAATATCTTTTGAAACTAAGGTAGGTCATTTCTGAACAATAAAGGAATTAATGGTTATGGTGAGAGGGTGGGTAAGTGGAGCTGAGGCCACGAAAAGATCAGCCGTGATCTTATTGAATGGGCTGGAAGGGCTGGACGGCCTGCTCCTACTCCTCGTTCTTCTATTCTTAGTGGCCTTAGACTTTAACTTCCTTGATCATTTTACTTGTTGACCCCCTGCTCCGGTTTCTGTCACACTGGTTTAGACCCTCCTGAGTGATACTAGCAAACCTCCTGCCAGGATATTGGTGTCCCTCCAGTTTAGGTGCAACCTGTCCTCCTTGTACATATACCTACCACAGAAGACATGCCAATGATCCATGTTACCTGAAGTCCTTCCATTTCCTGAATGTGTGTTGGTTTATTGACTGCCTTTAGACTGGAGTTAGCATGAAATGCTCTTGGGAAGTCAAAACATGGCTTTGTAGGATTTGGAAACTATATTTGCATTACATCACAGTCCTTGGAACTCCCTCACTGGGGGTATAACTGCACCACATGAAAACAGCAATTCAAGAAAGTGTCTGAATGCCATTCTCTTAAGGCTAATTAGAAATGGGCAGTAATATTAGCCTTGCCAGTGAAGTGCTTATCCTAGGAATAAGTCAAAACACATGTCTTATTTCATAGGTGTGTTGAATAAAAGAGTATATTTAGCATGCATGCACATTCTCTGAACATACTGCTCTTGAGGGTTTTACAAAAGATTAAAAATGAGCAATGCAGCTGCTTTAAAGTCTTCATTCCAGTTTAGGATTGTCAGCCTGATGTTTGCACCCAAGTCTCAAGTTGAACTGGAAGCCACAACTTTGTCTTGGGCAAGGGTGTAATTACTAAAAGATGCTGTTCTTCCTGTCTTATGTTACTGTTTATCCTAATGTTTTGTGCCCACCTCAGCCCATATCCTTCTGTCCTTCAATCACTGATCTAAGTAAATCTTATTCATGGAAAGAGTGCAAGGAATGAGCCCAAAAGCTTAGTGATTCTGAAATCAAAGCAAAGTCCTGTGGGTGCTGAAGATATTTTTTATGTACTTATTCATGGGAATGAGGGCATTACTGGCTAGTCGCATTTATTGTCCATCCCTAATTGCCCAGCGGGTAGTTAAGAGACAACCACATTGCTGTGGGGCTGGGGTCACGTGCAGGCCAGGCCAGGATGGCAGTTTTCTTTCCTGAAGGACATGAGCGAACCTGACAGGTTTTCCTACAATTGAGAATGGATTCATGGTCATTATTAGACTCTTAATTCCAAATTTCTGTTGAATTCAAATTCCATCATCTGCCATGGTGGGATTCAAATCTAGATTGCCAGCATATTAGATAATAAAGTGTGAAGCTGGATGAACACAGCAGGCCAAGCAGCATCTCAGGAGCACAAAAGCTGACGTTTCGGGCCTAGACCCTTCTTCAGAGCTGTGCTCCTGAGATGCTGCTTGGCCTGCTGTGTTCATCCAGCTTCACATTTTATTATCTCGGATTCTCCAGCATCTGCAGTTCCCATTATCTCTCGCCAGAATAATACTTGGGTCTCTGGATTAACAATCCAGGAGTAATGCCACCAGGCAATAATACCTGCCCAAGAAAGATCGTGTTGGGGAAATTCAGATCTGGCAGAATCTACAGAGTAAAACTTTTCATATCAGACTTTGTTTCTCTGTCCACCATGCTACCAGCCCTGCAGTGTTTATTAAGCACTTTTCTACTTTTATTTCTTATTGTCTGAGCATGTTCCAGATTGGGCTACTGGATCACCAAATCCAGTTAATTTCTCTTCCCTCTTTAAGCCAGGGCATTGTGTCAGTTGTTTTCAGTTACCACTGCTGAGGGCAGGTAGCATTGCTCAGATCTAAGGCTGTCTGGGATTATTTGGTCTAGGAAATCCTAGTTGATGCCTTCATGCATGCAGATGTTAGAAACTTAAACAAGTTGTTTTAATTTTCTAAAACTTTAATCTTTTGCCATTGTGATGTGAATGTCAATAAAACCTTTCCATTGTGGGCAGGGTTGCTTTTCTGTTTTTTTTTACTTAATTCATTCCTGGAATATGGACACCACTGGTGTTACAAAGTTGGGCAAAATAATTGTGAAGTGGAAGGCAGGAAGCGAAAATAGTCAGGTTCCTTTAAGAGATTTATGCTTTGTCTGTATTTGAAGTTTTTAAAAAAAAATTCTGTCTGAGCAGCAGCTGAAGCTGCCAGTACAGAGAACCTCAAAAAGTAAAACAGATGTATCAAAAATGCCTTACAGGTGGCAAGAAAAAACAAAGGAGAGGTCTTGTTTTGATAACAAGGTGTAGAGCTGGATGAACACAGCAGGTCAAGCAGCATAGCCGATGTTTTGGGTCTGGACCCTTCCTCAAAAATTCAGCCATTTCCGAAGAAAGGTCCAGACCCAAAACCTCAGCTTTGCTGCACCTCTGATGCTGCTTGGCCTGCTGTGTTCATCCAGCTCTACACATTGTTATCTCAGATTCTGCAGCATTGACAGTTCCTACTGTCTCTCAGTCTTGTTTTGATGTTGTGATGAGTTTGAATTCAGCCAATTAATTTAAACAAAGCACCTAGAAACAGAAAGTCAAGTGAATGTAAATCTGACAGTGGTGACAATCTGAAACCAATCATATGTCTCCTATTTACCCTCAATAGGTGAGGAACATCATAATCAAAGTAACAGCTATTATCAGCAAATGAACTTGGGGTTTTCCTGTGTCACTTTGTTTTGACCTGGGCCTCTAATCCTAGGCCTCACTTTATCCTGTTTGAAAAGACCTTACAATTATGAACCAAAAAATAACAGAAGTAATTCCTTTTCCCTTCGCAATGCTGCTCAAAATCCTCAAACTATGTACTGCCTCATCTGTGCCTCACTCCAGATGTGATCTCCTCTTCCTGATTGTGAAGCTTACTAAAGGGCTAAATGAAACACTTGTAGAAGAGCAGCTTTCTGGTTGGCAAGTGGACTGTAACCGGTAGAGGTGTTGCCAGGGAGAATGCACCAGTTTATGATGTAAAGTTATATACAAGGCTTTGTTTAAATTTTAAACCATCTGATTGGCCAAGGCTTTGCCTTGGAAAATGAACCAGCAAATGGCTATCACTTATCTTGTTGAGTTCATCAATCTTGGTATTGATGCCAGGTGTGTAGTTCCTATGACTGCAGTGTGGTGGATTCCATAAAATTGTATGCCCATTTGGGCTGTTCAGCAAGGAATTCACCATACCCAACTAGCCCATGCTTGCAAAACTTGTAACACAGTGTCAGACTTTAGGTAAAAATTGAACAATATTTGTTGGATGATCATGAGCGAAGAATTACGCTGATAACTGATTTAGGATTGTCAGTGAACCTTACAGAGTGGGGTACTAGATGTTACATATAATAACACATGGGACCCTGATTTTTGCAGTTAGAAGGAAGCGTGCACACTATCTGTTTCAACTCAGTAAAAATAGTGACAGCCATTTACTGGTTCACTTGTGCTCTGAGAATCAGAGTCAACCTCTTGTCTAAAATTTAAACATAATCTAACCATTAACTCGTTAATTATCCTCAACTGATATATCCTCCTTGGCATTGACTCAACCATTCAGCAGTCTGCTGTCAAGTAGTATAAATGTTGAATTTCCCCTTGGTGTTCTTTAAAATTGTCCTGAAGAGTACAAGATGAAAAGCTTTGACAAAATGTCTTTTTCATTAACGGTTAAACTTAAATTCACATCCTTAGAAAATGATGAAATTTGAATTTGTTTCTCCTGGTCACTTCTGATTACTATTTTAGTAAGATAGTCGCTACATTGCTGTATCCCTATGTGTGCAGCTGGAATATTGCCTGCTATTTCCGGAGGCTTCTGCCAAGTTTGGCAATACCCAAAAGTTGGTGACATTCGCCAGTAAAATTCATGTGACCCAGAAGATCACTTGAACTTTTAATCAATTATTACCTAAGCAATCAATGAAGGGGTAAAAGAATTCAAGTCTCAGTTTTTTGAAGTGTAGTATGATGCTTGTGAAATCTAAACTAAAATAATCTGTGGTTGAAAAGTAATTGAGATTTGACATGCATGTTACTGTTTCCAGTACTCTCAAATGTGTTGGGCGAATATTCTCCTGGTGTCCAGTCAGAGTTCACATGGAAAGTACCTTAAAGCCAATTAGTGAACCTGGTTATTATGTGTATTTCTCATAAGTGCAAGTGTTGGAGGCAAGTATGTTACTGTTTTTTTTAGCAGGGCTTCAAGTTGCAATGCAACTAAAGTGATTTCCTAATTATTGCACAACCCCAAGTCCTTTGATCTAACTTGTAGAAATACTAGTGTTGAAGTGGAAGGAAGTTTGCGGGTCTGAGAGAGACTACTTTTTACTCAAACGTAATCTACATTATTTTTCAAACAGCTGATATTTGTCAATAAGTTAACTCTAAGGCTGTCAGCTGGCTGCACTCAATCCTCAGGCAATGATTTGGCCTCCCGTCTTTCAGGCTGCTCTGGATTGATTCCTGAGCTTATCAAGTGCTTCAGGTTCCCTTTACAGACAGTGTGTATTCCGGACTGTTGGACGCGGCATTTCCAGCTGTTGCAAGGATTAGTTGGCCAGACTAAAATAAGATTGCTTTCCGTCAGACAGGCAGATGGATTGCCTGGCTCCTTGGCAGGACTTTGGGAGAAAGGAAAGGTTGTGTTGGAGCTATCAGATCCCTGTACTGGAACCGATATGTGATGCATTCACAGCCTGCTTAGCAGGATACCCTCACCTAATAAGCAAATCTACCTGAACCTTGTTAGGTTTTACAAGAGGACTGTGTAGAGCTATCATCTGTAATGCATTAATATTGTTACATGGCTCTTCTGATGTTATAAATGTTAATGTATTGCCGTACTTTGAACGTTGGAAAGCTAAACATTTACTTGGGGCTTGTGTTGTAGTTGGCACATTGTGAACCAGCAACTTTTAGACTGAAGTATTGGAGCTGCCCGTCATTGAAATTCCATGAAAAATTTCCTGTGCATAGACAGGGTGTGTAGATATCACACATTTACATTATCCTTCTCATGACGACAGAACTGATCTGCACCACAGACCTGCAGAGGGGTATTTTACTCATCTGTGTGTGTGTTTATCTTCAACATAGTGTGAGATTAGCCACATTTGTGATTGTGGGGAGAGATAATGATCAGGCAGGATGAAAATGGACCAGAGCTCAATGCTCTTGTTTTTCCATTCACTTCCTTTGATATACACTGCTTTGCGCGACTTCCCCTTCCTGTTAGTAAGATGTTGTTTCCACAATAGCAGTTGGAACCTGGCCAATCAGATAATGATTGCTTTTAGTATTGTGTGAAGGAGTGCTTGGAATGTGTTGGAAAAAGTGAAAGTTTGAGGGTGGTAGCAATGCATTTGAACCTAAGCATTAATTTCTCATTGGTTTCTTTTACTTAGAGGAAAATGAGAGCTTAAAATGAAGTCTTTTGCTTTTGGACCTGTTCATTCCTGAGTATCTCAAAAAGCACCCGGTTCAAAGCAGTATTGTACTATAATTAACCCCAAACTACATTTCTGTTTGCGTGCCAGTGAGGTGAAGTTACACATATCTTTATTTAGAGTCCTCAGAGTCAGCGCTTTTTCTAAAAAAAAGGTCTGTATCAAACACATCTCTGAAACCTAGAGTGCATAATCTATATTGATACGGTAGACAAACAGGCACGTTTATATATTGTGCCTTTCAAATAGTCTAAATACCTTTATGTATGCTTTTCAAGTTCATTGGCACTTGATTAGGTGTATGTGACAGTTGCTTTGTGGCTGAATAAGATCTAGGTTGTCAACAGTGAAATGAACATCTAATTATTGTGTGCTGGTGCTTTGAGAAAAATGCGTCTCTCTGGGAGAGCTCTGCTTGTCAATCCCATATGATCTATAAACCATCTAAGTAGGCAACAGGTTACTGTCTCACCTAAAGAACAGCATCTCTGGAGATGTTATAACACCCTTCAGTATCCATTCAACTCAAATTATGTATAATAAAAGGCATGGAATTGATTTCTTGCTGAAACAAATGCTGTCCAATGTATTCAGAGATAGCAGGAACTGCAGATGCTGGAGAATCTGAGATAATGAGATGTAGAGCTGGATGAACACAGCAAGCCAAACAGCATCAGAGGAGCAGGAAGGCTAACGTTTTGGGCCTAGACCCCTAAACGTCAGCCTTCCTGCTTCTCTGATGCAGCTTGGCCTGCTGTGTTCATCCAGCTGTCCAATTTATGCCTGCAAATGTAGCTGCATAACATGTCAGAAAGATTATTAGATTTATATTCCATGTATAATTAAGTATATTCATTGTGTCAGTAGTCAGAGCATCTGGATACAGCAAGATCCTACAAATAGCATTGAAGTGTTGGTTGAGGAATCAATGTTGGCCAAGGCATCATAAAGGCTCCTCTGCTCCTTGTGTAATGCAGTTGGATCGTTAATCTTTCAGTCTGGTACTGTAGTCATCAGTTTCAGTGTCAGCCTGTATGATTCGTACCTCTCACCCAAGTGTTAAGATTCAAACCCCATCAACTAATTTTTAAAAATTTCTGGGGTAAGTTATGGCTCCATATTTCTCCACCCCATCTAATGAACGTGCATGATGATTTGATGATACAAGTGCCACCAGGTGTAGTAGATAGACATAAACCACAAATTGGTGAGATTAGTACTTACCTATAATTTGTAAACTGATATCAATGAGAGCAACAATTGGTAATGCTCTTGGGCAAGGAATTCCTGTTTCTGACAACAATCTAGTCACCCCGGGCATTTTCAGGGGTGAGGGACTAAGCTACGTAGACAGGTTGCAGAAGCTGCGGTGTTCTCCTTGGGGGGGATAGAAGGTTATGAAAAGATTTGATAGATATTACAAGAGGGCTAGACAACATAAATAGAAATTGTTCCCATTGGCCCCTGGTTCAAGAATCAAATTAAATTTATCTAAGGTAATTGGTAAAAGAACCGATGATAACACATGAAATACTATTATTTTTACACAGCTAGCTTTCAGTGGGAAATTGGATAAAAACCAGAAAGAAAAATGACTGCAAGATTATAGGGAATGTGGGCTTGGGATAAGCAAGATATGTTCTTGCAGAGAATCAGCACTGACACAGTGATCTGTTGGGTCACCTTCTGTGCTTGTAGCCATTCTTAGTTCCTGCTGGACATGGCCTTTTCAGGTGAACTGACAGGAATCTATTCAGCTGCCATGACCAAAGCAAGTGGAATAGCCTGATGACATTCACTATTTTGGCTGCAATGTGAAGAAAGGTCACTGGGTAAGTTCTATAAAGAGGTAACTACATGTTGAGCAGTGTGGCAGGATGGTGTGCAGTGCTATCAGGAGAAGTAGTGGGAGCAAATTGGGAAATTTCAAATTTGCATAGTCATTCTGAAGTCTATGGAATACTTTCCCAAGAAGCTAATATTTCAATTGTCTGTATTACATATGTAATACAATGTGGTCTGATGAGCAACACTTAATGCATATAGCAAATGGGCTAAATACAGCTCATTTATGCCTTTCAAGTATATTAATCTGCCGAGAGAAACTCATTCCTCAGAATCTTGATTGTGCTGTGTGTGCATAGTTACTAATGCATTGTACAGATTGGTATGTGAACTTTAGACATTGTAATGGACGTTACACCGATCTGAGAGAAGAAATACAGGTGAGTCGGTTTTGTACAAGTATTTGACCGTAACAGAGAACTGCTGGATAATATTTTAAAAGGCAGGTTTCTGCACTACTCAGTAAAATTGTTCTCCCTGCAGGTTCTCAGAACACCGGTCGAAGCTCACCACCCCCAGGATATGTACCAGAGCGACAACAACGGATCGCTCGCCAGGGATCCTACACCAGCATTCACAGTGAAGGGGAATTCATCCCTGAGAATATGGAACAATGTGTAAGTAAAGATTTTGCTCATTGACATTGCCTAAATTATGTAAAAGAAAAATCACAATTTTAAATGAGGAAGTTGACAAGAGCAAATACTCTGTCCCAAACATTTTGCAAAGGTTACTTTGAAGCACTTGTTTTCAAGGATGCAGGCTGTGCCTATGTCATAGAGCATTGAACTGTCGGGTCATAAAGGCATTGGGTTGAATTCAAGCTTTGATGTATCTATGCATGATTGACGATTAGCGATTGTTGTTTGTAGGGCTGTGTCTCCTCTGCATTTTTTTTCGCTTTTTTAATGATTCTACTAACTTATGGATCTTTATAGGAATTACTGTTTAGGCTTGTCATTTCTAGTTAAGTGCCTTTCTGGATGTCTGACCATGTGATAACTAACCTGGTGATGCAAAATCACAAAGCACTTGTCACGTTTATAAAAGTTATGAAATCTTCAGGGAAGGAAATATGCCATCCTTTCCTTCAGATTCACAGCAAAGTGCTTAACTCCTGATTTTTAAAATGGCCAGCAAGCCATTACAGCTGGAGTCGTAGATTTACCTGTGCCACATAGACTGCAGGAATTCAAGAAGGCAAGTCACTACTGCCTTTTTAAAGGGCATTTGGAGAAGGAAAATAAATGCAGGCCTTGCCAGTGATGCCACATTCTGTGAATGAATAATTAGGTTGAACCCTGGTTCTTGGGTATCTTCCTCATAACCATGAATTTCTTATTGCTCCCATCTTAACTATTTCCGTACACATCCCATGAGATCTCAGCTCATGCACTGCTTTTAGAATTTTATACTTTATATTACCTCATTTTGTTCTTCCTACCACAGTGCGTCTATGTACTAAATTTCATCCACAACCTGATCACCCAATTCACTCATGCCTGACCTCTTGAGGTCTTTCATTATCCACGCCCCTCCACAATGTTTCCAGGTTTTGTCATCCACGATATTTGGATTCATGCCCTGCCAATTCAATGCTATTAATATAATTAAGAAAACCAGTGATCCTTATGCTATCATGGGGGATGCCCACAACGTACCCTCCCAATTCCACATTTCTGAGAGGTTTGTTCAGTGGCACTTCATCAACAGTTTTGGAAGTCCATGTGTACCACATTGTTCAAAATCTCCTTATCAAAGCAGTTACTCTTATCAACCTTCTCTCTTTTCCTCATCGAAACACTCAAGTTAAACACAATGTCTCTGCGATATGATGTCTTATGTTAATCCAGATTTACCCAAGTAACTATTAATTTCATACCAGAAAGCCATTTATTTTTCTGTCCAAATTTTTCCCACTGCTGCCATCTACTTGTGCCAGTAAATGTGCTGAATTAACTTTATTTTGTTGTCCTGGAATAGAAAATTGGTGGTAAATGATTTCAAAGTGAGCTGAAACCCTGATCCCAGGACTTCGTGTGTATGCAGTCGCCAGTCATAGTCTGCATGTGAGTGTGCTGTGCTCTGCTTCTAACTGGTTGTACAGTGTACATTACTCATATATCATAACATGGGAGAGAAGTGTTCCTTGAAGTCTGGCCCTATTAAAGAGCAGCCATATGATTATTAAATCATAGGAGCAGGAGTAGACCATTGAGCCTGTTCCACTGTTGAATAAAATTATGGCTAATTTGATTGTAGCCTTCACTGTACTTTGTTGCCTTTCTCCCATAACCTTCTATCACCTCTCGAACAGCAGCAAGGAAGATTAGGGCTTGTTTCCACATTGAGTGGTACTGAATCATTTAAGATGGGCCTGCTAAATCAGCAAGGAGTTTCCATTAACTAGAAACTGAACTAGACTAACCATATAGATGAAGCGGCTACATGAGCAGGTCAGAGGCTAAGAATGCTGTAGTGAGTAACCCATCTCCTGACTCACCAAAATCTATCCACCAAGTAAGAGGCTCAAATCGGGAATGTGATGAAATAGGTGTAGCTTCAACAACACCCAAGAAGCTTGACACATCCAGAACAAAGCAGGCTGCATGATCAACCCCACATCTACAAACGTCTATTCCCTCTACCACCAATGCACATAGTAGTATGTACTAACAACAGGATACACTACAAAAGTTACTAAAGATCTTCAGGCAGCACCTTCAAAACCTGTGACCACTTCCATCTGGAAGGACGAGGGCAGCAGATACATGGGAACACCACCTGCAAGTTTCCTTCCAAGCCACACAACATCCTCACTTAGAAATATATTGCCATTACTACAATGTCTCTGGTTCAAAATCCTGGAATTCCCTCCCTAAGCATATTGCAGGGGAGGGGGTGGCAGGAGAGTAAGTGAATGGGGGGTGTGTGGTGGCGGGAGAGTGCGCGCGTGGGCAGGGTGTGTAGTGTTTGGGTTTGGAGGTGGGAGAGTATGTGTGTCTGTTGGAGAGAGCAAGAGACTCCAAACTAAAACAGAATCTAAACAAAGCCTCACACCCAACATACATTGTCTGACCTAAAATGTTACCTGTTTACACTATTAAAACCTGTAGTTTGCTCAGGGCAGTGACTTGAAAGAATTTCAGGAATTTGCACGTACGTATTAATCAATTAAAAAAACTTTTGATTAAAGATTTAACAACATCTTAGGTTTGTTTAATACATCCCCATCAGTTGTCTGACCTTTGATTTTATTTTACTTCTCGAACGGAAAGTAGCTCTAGGGAAACTTGCAGATGGCTCCATGCGTCTGTTTACCCTTCTGTTTGCACATGGTAGCAGTCATGGGGTTTGGAAGGTGTTGCCTCAACTGCCCTGGTGAATTTTTGAAGTGCACCTTGTAGATAGTGCACGCCCATTGATAATGGTGGGAGTGAATCTTTGTGGATATGACACCAGTCAAGCAGGCTGCGTTGTATTGAGGGTCTCGGGTGTTTTTGAAGCTGCACTTGTCAGCTAAGTGGAGAGTATTCCATTATACTCCTGACTTGTCTGGATGGCTGAGTGCCTTTGGAAAGTCAGGTGGTGAGTTAGTTACTGCAAGATTCCTAGTCTCTGACCTGCATTCAAAATCACATCATTTTTATGACTCGTCCAGTTTAATTTCTGGCCAGTGGTAACCATCCGTGGAGAGGTGTTGAGCACCTCTGTGTGCATGTTCTCTCTCCCACTCCCCCTCCCGCTCCCTGGCACCACCTCCCCGGACCAATGCGAAGGAATCTAAAAGTCATCATCTGTTCAAGTCGTCTTGACTTTACATCCATCTCTGCTTCTGATTTTGTCCAGAATACACAAATGCATTGAATGTGTCAGTTAATCTCAGACTCTATTCTGCTTTTCTTTGCTCTTCCGTCAATCCAACTTGACACTGACTCATTACTACTTTTTGACTAACACGCAGAGGAGGGTATAGATTCTTGAAATGTATCCAAGAGTATTTTGTCAATCGGTATGTTTCCCGTTTGATGAAGCAAGCGCAGATACAGTTAGTTTTGCATAATAAAAGGAAACGTTTAGGATACAGTGATCACAGAGCCATTAGGATTAGTGTATTTCTGGAAGAGGCCAATAAGCAATCAAATGGGATAATAGTCAAATTGAGAAAAGCTAATTTCAGTTAGTTTTTAGGAAATTTGACCAGGTAGCATGGAATCAAAGGTCGGCAGTTCAAACTGTAAATGGAGACCTTCAAAGAGGAGGTGGTTTAGTTACAGACTAAACACATTCCCCCAAAAGAACGTGAAAGCTGGAGCTCTTTGTTGACTAAATATGGTTGGATCAAATGAAATAGGAAAGAGTAAGAAGTTCAGTACTGTCGTGCAGGCATTCTCAACATTTTTTTAAACTTCTCAGGCCTCTGTCTGTCTTTTTTACAAAATAAAAATCATGGCCTGTCTGAACTATAGAAGGTTTTTCTTTCTATGCAATAAAAATCATTCATACAAGTACACCTTTATTTTACTTATTTTTACTGTGAAGTTGTTTTGGTGCTGTGCAACAAGTCTCAAGAGAGAGAATTGCCTTTGACAAGCACGTGCACACATCTTGTTCAGTATTAACCCTGGCTCAGTACTTTCCTTTCACTGAGCTATTGCTGAAATTTGAGCTTCATTTAAGTAGGTTGTAGACTAACACTTCCATTGCTGCAGAGGAAGCAGGGCTGTACTCATCAGAGCATTCACAGCAGAATGTTTGCATGATATTTCATTGAACAAGGTTCCGAGAGAACAGAAACAAAAGTGGTAGTTTAGCTTAGTTCTGAAGGAACTATCTGAAACCCATTGAGCTCTTCTAGTAGCTTTCCAATGGTGGCAATTTACCCTTAATTCTCACAAGAGCTTGGAAGTCTGCAGGTGTGGCATGGATTACTCTATTGTGTGTCCTGGAAATGGCAGTTATGCTTATTGTGTGGATTTGTCATATGCTCCTGTATTATGTCCTAGTTAGCTTTTTTCCTGAGTGAAAGAATATGGCAGCTCTCAAATATCCTTTGTAACTCCATGCAAGAGCCTTTCAGATTGCAGTGTTTTTCTTTAATGTGCCAGTTGAGCACAGTTCCAGGACCTTGCATTTATTTCAAACGATATGTTTGCAAGACAAACCAGTTTAGCCGGCCACATGTTATCACCATGGACTTCAACAAGTTAAGGTTTTTTTGGTCGAGAAAGTGCTTGTCTCATGCCTGAAGTTAAACAAAAAGTCAAGCATTCTGACTCAAGATGCCTATCTCACCTCTGTGTGGAATTGTGTTCAGCATCCACTTCCCCTCTCACTGCTGTAGAACACCGTGTTATGGCTCTGGATTTGCAGAATCAGCAACTATATGTTGAGAACATGATAAATACCTGGTTCAATTTCTAACACAGCAAGTGTGCGTCAATGTAAAATGTGCAGCTTTTGTTTTCTTATAGCTCGGTGCCAGAATGCTTTCCTGTGATTGCTCGTTATTGGGGCAGGCCTCAGTGCAATTAGTCTAGCTATTTTCTCTTAATGGCATGAAATCACCCCACTCTTCAAAAGTGTTGTCCAGAGTTCATTACAAGCCAAGGTTTATTTCCTTACCCAGACAAGTATTGATGCAAGTTGAATAAATATTTTGGAAATGTTTAAGGATACATCAAGTTATTTTTTCAAGTAATTTTCATTCCGTGTACCGTGCTGATAGTAATCTGTTCTGATAGTAATCATCCTGCAGTGTCATGGCCATGAAACTGGAAAAAATGTCTTCTGTATCACAAGAATTCCCCTTAAAGGCACACTGCATTATCAAGACCTTGCTTTGACAAACATCTGAGATACTCTGCAAGGTGGGACAATAAGTGGTAGTGGTATATTTCATTACTAGTGAAATGAGCAATCCTTTAGCTGTTTGTTCAAAAATCTTCTTGTATTTCATGTTTGGTTTTTTAAAGACTTTGCAATTTAGTGATTTTCAAAGATTCTTGGCATTGTACATGTGAGCAAATTCCACTCTGAGGTAGATGTAAATTTGTAGATTTGTCTTATGAAGAAAGATTGAGCAGCTTAGGCTTATACTCTCTCTGGACATTATAAGAGGAGGTGATCTAATTGAGGCATACGAGATGCTACAAGGAATTGACAGATTAGATGTTGAATGGATGCTTTCCACATCTGGGGCAATCAGGAATGAGAAGCCATAGTTTTAGGATAAGAGGCGGCAGATTTAAGAGATGACCAAAAGACTCATGTATCTGTAGAAGTCGCTTACGCAGAGTGCAGAGGACTCTGAGTAAATTTGAGAGATAGACAGGCAGCTTTTTAATTAGTAATGGGTTGAAAGGTTCTGGAGAGTGGGCAGGAAAGTGGATTTGAGGCCATGATGAGATCAACCACAATCATATCAAATAACAGCGGGCTCAAGCAGCCTACTCCTGCACTTAGTTCTTGTGTTCTTGTGTTTTTTTGAAACTACTTTCAATTCTAGTCCAAATAAAACCAGTATTTTTAAAAGATATCTTTTTACTTGCTTAATTTTGTAGGATGAATCATGACTTTAGAGTCTTAGTCATCTAGCACAGAAACAGACTCTTTGGTCCAACTCGTCCACGCCAACCAGGTATCCTAAACTGAACTAGTCTCATTTGCCTGCATTTGGCCTATATCCCTGTAAACCTTTCCTCTTCATGTACTCATCCAAACGTCTTTTAAATGTTGTAATTGTACTCACCTCTACCACTTCCTCTGGTAGTTCATTCCATACATATATCAGTCTCTGTGGAAAAAAATGCCCTTCCAGTCCCTTTTAAGTCTTTTCCCCTTCCACCTTAAACCAGTGGTCTCCAGTTTTGGACTCTCCTACGTTGGGGAAGAAGACCTTGATTATTCGCCTTACCTATGCTCATCATGATGTTGTAGAGCTCTGTAAGGTCACCCCTCAGCCTTCAATGCTGCAGGGGGAAAAGTCCCAGCCTATTCAGCCTCTCCTTATAATGTAAACGCTACACTCCTGGCAACGTCCTTGTAAATTTTTCTGTATTCTTTCTAGTTTAAAAATACCTTTCTGTAGCAGGGTGACCAGAATTGTATGCAGTATTCCCTTCATCACAAAATATTCTTCAGTCTTTCAAATTGAACCTGATGACATAAGTTCTATATCATCAGAGGTTTGTTCTTTTGAGGCTGATGGTGACATTAAAATTATAAACCTCATTTGTCTTGTATTTATTAAACATGTTTACAATAATTTCTGTTCTTTAATATTTTATATGTTCCAGAAATAGCACATTGTGGGAAAAAATGTCCCAGGTGTATAACGTGCCTAGTTGCTGCCCAAGGCTTGCTCTGTCTGATCAACCATTAGCTTAACGGCAAATGAAGTAGCAACAAAAAGCACAGTGCTCAATGCAGTTAATTTTATGTAAGCTCAGCCAGACTGTAGTAAAGATCCAGGTATTCATCTCCTAAATCTAAAACACAACAGTGGCAAAAGCTAGCAATTCAAACTAATCACAGCAGCAATGAAGAACAACAGATCTTTAGGGAATGGAGAATTAAGCAGGGCCCTAAACAACTTAACCAATCTGCCTCATCGCTTTAAATCTTTTAGTGACAAAAGCCACTACCTCCCATTTCCTCCTCCATATTCCTTCACAAACAGCAGCAAAAAAACACAAACACTCAGATTAGACCTGACTTCTGTCGGAGAAGCGTCTGGTAGCGAGTATAAGATTTTGGGTATGAGGAAAGCTATGAAAAAGGCTTATGAACTCAGACTGAGGACATTGAAAGAGAGGCTCACACTGGATCCTAACTATTGCAGGCATGCTGCAGGCCAGGAGGATCCTTTATTTCCAACTCATGTTTGCAACTAAGATGCTTTCTTCGGAGCTAGTGATGTACAGAGGAACCTGCCCAATCACATTGCAAAAGGACTCCCTATACTGAGAGCTTGCATATGTGCAGTCATTGTATCTGAAACTACTCTAATCATCTCAGTACATATGGGAAACTATATTCATTGCTCCTAATGGATCAGAATGTGGGTTCCTGACAGAAACTCCTACAGTAAAGAATCAAGCTAAAAGTAAACAGATTGAAAAGAGTAAATGGACATCAAGAGCAAATTAATCAGTAACATGAGAGGGAACCCAAAAATCTTTTGTAAACACACAAATAAGATTGGAGGCTCTAATGGTGCAATCAGTGCTCCTACTACTGAACTAGGAAGTTGGTGTTCAAGTCCCACCTGCTTCAGAGATGGGTCATTCCATTTCTGAAAAAGTTGATTTAAAAACAAATTTTAAAAATGAGGTTTCTGTGGCAAAATGTTCATGCCCTTGTATCTGGGCCAAAGGTCCCATATGATCTAGAGATAGTAAGAACTGCCGATGCTGGAGTCTGAGATAACACAGTGTGAAGCTGGAGGAATGGTTTCTGAAAAAGGGTCCTGACCTGAAACGTCAACTTTCCAGCTCCTCTAATGCTGCCTGGCCTGCTGTGTCCCTCCAACTCCACACTGTGTTACCACATGATCTGGAGATGTTTCAAAATATGTGTGAACAGGATTAAAATAAGAAAGTACAGCCAGAGGAAGGGAGGGTCTGTTTTGAGACCAGAAAGAATAGCTGAAGCACCAAACGATTACATGGCTTTGATCTTCATTCAGAATCAATGTTGCCAAAGTCATAGCAAAGCAAAAGAGAATGCAAATCATGTCGAGGTATTTAAAAGTTTGGTAGCATTCAGAAGTAGGAGAGTTATTGGGCCACATGAGATGCATTTTAGGTTGCTAAGTGAAATGAAAGGAGAGATTGTGAAGGTTCTGACACAGTTTTCCGAGCCTCATTGGATATAGGAATTTTGCCAAAAGGATCAAAAGACCACAATTTTTATACTCTTAAACAGAAGGGCAGTGAGGAATTAAGCCATCAGCCAAAGCTGTCAGACTATCATCAATGATAATGGGAACTGCAGATGCTGGAGAATTCCAAGATAATAAAATGTGAGGCTGGATGGACACAGCAGGCCAAGCAGCATCTCAGGAGCACAAAAGCTGACGTTTCGGGCCTAGACCCTTCATCAGAGAGGGGGATGGGGAGAGGGAACTGGAATAAATAGGGAGAGAGGGGGAGGCGGACTGAAGATGGAGAGTAAAGAAGATAGGTGGAGAGAGTATAGGTGGGGAGGTAGGGAGGGGATAGGTCAGTCCAGGGAAGACGGACAGGTCAAGGAGGTGGGATGAGGTTAGTAGGTAGATGGGGGTGCGGCTCGGGGTGGGAGGAAGGGATGGGTGAGAGGAAGAACCGGTTAGGGAGGCAGAGACAGGTTGGACAGGTTTTGGGATGCAGTGGGTGGGGGGGAAGAGCTGGGCTGGTTGTGTGGTGCAGTGGGGGGAGGGGACGAACTGGGCTGGTTTAGGGATGCGGTGGGGGAAGGGGAGATTTTGAAACTGGTGAAGTCCACATTGATACCATTAGGCTGCAGGGTTCCCAGGCGGAATATGAGTTGCTGTTCCTGCAACCTTCGGGTGGCATCATTGTGGCAGTGCAGGAGGCCCATGATGGACATGTCATCTAGAGAATGGGAGGGGGAGTGGAAATGGTTTGCGACTGGGAGGTGCAGTTGTTTGTTGCGAACTGAGCGGAGGTGTTCTGCAAAGCGGTCTCCAAGCCTCCGCTTGGTTTCCCCAATGTAGAGGAAGCCGCACCGCGTACAGTGGATGCAGTATACCACATTGGCAGATGTGCAGGTGAACCTCTGCTTAATGTGGAATGTCATCTTGGGGCCTGGGATAGGGGTGAGGGAGGAGGTGTGGGGGCAAGTGTAGCATTTCCTGCGGTTGCAGGGGAAGGTGCCGGGTGTGGTGGGGTTGGAGGGCAGTATGGAGCGAACAAGGGAGTCACGGAGAGAGTGGTCTCTCCGGAAAGCAGACAGGGGAGGGGATGGAAAAATGTCTTGGGTGGTGGGGTCGGATTGTAAATGGCGGAAGTGTCGGAGGATGATGCGTTGTATCCGGAGGTTGGTGGGGTGGTGTGTGAGAACGAGGGGGATCCTCTTAGGGCGGTTGTGGCGGGGGCGAGGTGTGAGGGATGTGTTGCGGGAAATACGGGAGACGCGGTCAAGGGCGTTCTCGATCACTGTGGGGGGAAAGTTGCGGTCCTTGAAGAACTTGGACATCTGGGATGTGCGGGAGTGGAATGTCTTATCGTGGGAGCAGATGCGGCGGAGGCGGAGGAATTGGGAATAGGGGATGGAATTTTTGCAGGAGGGTGGGTGGGAGGAGGTGTAATCTAGGTAGCTGTGGGAGTCGGTGGGCTTGAAATGGACATCAGTTACAAGCTGGTTGCCTGAGATGGAGACTGAGAGGTCCAGGAAGGTGAGGGATGTGCTGGAGATGGCCCAGGTGAACTGAAGGTTGGGGTGGAAGGTGTTGGTGAAGTGGATGAACTGTTCGAGCTCCTCTGGGGAGCAAGAGGCTGCGCCGATACAGTCATCAATGTACCGGAGGAAGAGGTGGGGTTTGGGGCCTGTGTAGGTGCGGAAGAGGGACTGTTCCACGTAACCTACAAAGAGGCAGGCATAGCTGGGGCCCATGCGGGTGCCCATGGCCACCCCCTTAGTCTGTAGGAAGTGGGAGGAGTCAAAAGAGAAGTTGTTCAGGGTGAGGACGAGTTCAGCTAAGCGGATGAGAGTGTCGGTGGATGGGGACTGGTCGGGTCTGCGGGACAGGAAGAAGCGGAGGGCCTTGAGGCCATCTGCATGCGGAATGCAGGTGTATAGGGACTGGACGTCCATAGTGAATATGAGGTGTTGGGGGCCAGGGAATTGGAAGTCCTGGAGGAGGTGGAGGGCGTGGGTGGTGTCACGGACGTAGGTGGGGAGTTCCTGGACCAAAGGGGAGAAAATAGAGTCCAGATAGGTGGAGATGAGTTCGGTGGGGCAGGAACAGGCTGAGACGATGGGTTGACCAGGGCAGGCAGGTTTGTGGATTTTGGGAAGGAGATAGAAACGGGCCGTGCGGGGTTGGGGAACAATGAGGTTGGAGGCTGTGGGTGGGAGGTTCCCTGAGGTGATGAGGTCGTGAATGGTGTTGGAGATGATGGTTTGGTGCTCGGGTGTGGGGTCATGATCGAGGGGGCGGTAGGAGGTGGTGTTGGAGAGTTGGCGTCTGGCCTCGGCGATGTAGAGGTCAGTGCGCCATACTACCACTGCGCCACGCTTGCCTGCGGGTTTGATGGTGAGGTTGGGGTTGGAGCGGAGGGCTGCCCGTTCTGCGGGGGAGAGGTTGGAGTGGGTGAGAGGGGTGGAGAGGTTGAGGCGGTTAATGTCTCGACGGCAGTTGGAGATGAAGAGGTCGAGGGAGGGTAGGAGGCCTGGGGGTGGTGTCCAGGAGGAGGACTTGTGTTGGAAGCGGGTGAAGGGGTCAGTGGAAGGAGGGTTAGGTTCCCGGTTGAAGAAGTAGGCATGGAGGCGAAGACGGCGGAAAAACTGCTCTATGTCCAACCGTGACTGGTATTCATTGATGTGTGGTTGTAGGGGGACAAAGGTGAGCCCCTTACTAAGGACTGACCGTTCGTCCTCAATGGTGGGAAGAATTGTAGGGACAACTAATTTGACACAAAATCCACTGTCACTTGGGAAAATATCAGTTTAGAAGCAACAATCAGCTTGAATTAATAGATGTAAATCACATTTGAGTTATTTGAAATAATGGAGAGGATTCATGAAGGTAATATGTTTGGACTTTGCAAAGGTGTTTTACATATTTGTTAATAAAATTGAACTGCACGGAATGTAAAAAAGCAGAGATTGTAATAGGATCACTGCACTTTTTGAAATGTATTAACGAGCTGAACTTGAATATATAAAGCAAAATTTCAATGTTGACAAATGATGCAAAACCTAAATGTTGTAGCAGTAAATAGGATTAGAGTCTGTGGATATATACTAAATGAATGTAATTGTGATAATGGCTCCGTTTTCCCCACATACATAATCTTGAGACTCCGATTTGTTTCTTGTCCCATTATCGTTCCATTTTGCTTTGCACTTAGTCACAAAATCTCTTCTGCTTTTGAAAATAGCAAAGGCTTTTGCTGTTGCTTTTTTTAATTCTCTCCCCTGCCTGTATACATCCTCAAAAACTGTTACAGCTCAAAAACTTTTCCAACTTGGACAAAAGATTATCAACCTGATACTTTAATCCAGGGCTGCAGAAGTTATTTCTGTTTTTATGTTTTGCTTTCAAAGTTGTTCTGTTTAACTTGCTGGATCTGTTTCTGAGCCTCCCTCGCATTGGCCTCAGAGCCTGGAAGAATCCTAATAAAGGTGCCTCTTTTACCTTAATGCCAAAACATGCCAATAGAAATGTAGTTTTGACTTCTGAAAATTTTAGCTTTCTTTAAACTTTAATTCTAAACCAAACTTCAACCCCTTAATAGCTTGCGATACGTTTTATGGCACAATACATCAGCTATGCTGATTGCACAAAATTGTCTGTTTTAAATGGTTTTAGAGTCTATTACATTGGCTTATAATTTGTCTGTTAAATAAATTTTCTGAAAGTATCTTCAATTGAGGACAATTTCTTTTGTTATTGAATCGTTGCTGGAGCTCTTCTCACCTGTTGTCTCGATTACCGTCAGGTTTTATTCCCTTTATGTTTAAACCATTGTAACTGAAAAGCTAACATTCCTTTGTCTAGTAAAACCCACAAGCTATTTGCAGTTTTAATCCTGGGCTATTTTCATGGATTACACTGCAGTGCCCAACAACTGATATAATAGGGATGAAATAGGATTTTTAAAAAAATTTAATTTGTACAGTAAAGTAAAACAAAGAACTGCGGATGCTGGAGATGTGAAGCAACCAAAATCTCTCATTTCTAGAGAAACTGAACAGGTCTGAAGACTCTTAGAACTTTCCGACACAGATGCTGCCAGACTGAGCTTCTGCAGCGGTTTCTGGTTTTATCATTTACATAGTACTTGTAGAAAACTTGTGTTAACAGCAATGTCATGTAATATTCCCTGCAGATCTACGAACCCCAGAGCAGTACTGAAAACTCCATTTCAGGCAGCTGCCAGTCTTTGGATAGGAGAGCGGAAAGGTGAGTGCAGGCTGTAAAGAAATCTATTTTATTTTATCTGCATGTTCTTGTAATTTATCTCCTTTAGAGAATGGCATTTGGTTAAAGGGAAATTATAATAATCAATGCACAGCATGTTCCATTGGTTACTACTTTCAATTCTACTTAATAATTGAGCAGGACTCCATTGGGAGATTTTAATGGGTTACCTGGGTATGTTCAAGGGTTTGTAAACTGCAGTTAATGACTAGGTAGTCAGGAGTAGTAGCAAGAAGTAACACACAGTTGAAGTGCTGTTGTTAGCTCTGAGAACCAGAAGCCCAGTGAAACCTGGTAATTGCTCGATAATGCAATGTCATTGCAACTTGGAAACCCATCAAGAGCTGAGAAGGTGCTGGAAGGTCACTGGTTCCATGCTTCTGGGCACTTGGAGCTGAGGAAAATCCTGGGACACTTAAGAGCACAGTGGAGCTAAAAGGAAGATGTCGGGCAAAAGGTTGGTATATGGGCAGAGGCAAACTAGTATTACCAGTAGTTATATATTAGTGAATTAATTGGACAAAGGAATGTTCCACTGGGATCCAGTCTCAGGAGCCTGAACAACTAGGAGATGAGAGTGTATTAAGCCAGTCTGAGTTGGAATAGATTTTTTTTTAGGGAAACCAGAGGCTAGACTTTTGTAAGAGAAGAACTGAATTAGTTTGTGAGGGAGACCATGTTTTACAGAGTTTCTGTGACATTCAGTGTTCACTGACATCTTGGTTGTGCAGTTTGTGGTGTGTTTGACCACAGCCTGTTAATTCATGTTTATATCATAATTCTGAGTGTTAGAGTGAAAGACCAATGGAGTTTGTTGTTTACTTCGACTTCTGTGCAGTAACATTTTCATCTGTTTGTTTAAAAGATGTGGAATCTGTGGCTTCTTTGACTTAGTGAGAAACTGGAATTTCAAATTTTGTTCACATAAACAAAAGGTATGGGTCACTAATCAGATTATAACCAAATCAGAGGCCTTGACTGTGACCTTAACCTAAATTTGGAGCCTAGACTGGGCAGGGTACAGAGGTCTGTTCTCTTTGTTCAATTCTGTAAACCTTTCAAACAACTAGTCTTGTAGTTGAGACAGTCACTGTAACTTCCTGGGTTTAATCATATGTTCATTCTAAGAAATATAGTGCAATGGTGAGGATGGAAGTGGAAACTCTTGGTGATCTCAGTACGTCAAGTTAAGAAAGGGAAAATCAGCCTGCATTTTCCCTTCTAATCACTGTTTGTCTGTGGGTAAGCTTTTAAGGGGTTAGCTCCTGCTGTAATTATTGACCGTATGGCCTGTTCCCATGTTGGAATACCCTCCTGATAACTTGCTGCTGAAGTTTACATACGAAGCACAAACACTTGAGCAAAGTGCAGAGGCCAATCGACGCATAAGTTCATTCTGACTAGAATCAAGAAGCGAAATGCTACGTTGGAAAAATAAAGGAGGCAAACCTGTATAAATACTTGGGATATGGACCTGAAGTGCCATAACCTACAAGGCTTAGAGTAAGACCTGGCACAGATACAGCCAGATGGTTTCTTCTGCATCATAAATTTTCTATTCTTCTTACACATTTGGGGAACTTTTCTATGAAAAGGCAGCTTGTAACTTTTTCCAAAGGGAAAGTGTTTCAGTTCAGCAACTTAGAACAGTTGGAGAGAGTAGGAACAGCAGATGCTGGAGAATCTGAGATGACAAGGTGTAGAGCTGGATCAACACAGCAGGCCGAGCAGCATCAGAAGAGCAGGAAGGCTGACGTTTTGGACCTAGACCCTTCTTCAGAAAATGGGTCTAGGCCTGAAACAACAGCCTTCCTGCTCCTCTGATGCTGCTTGGCCTGCTGTGTTCATCCAGCTCTACACCTTGTTATCTTAGATCAGTTGGAGTTGTCTTTTCTGATTAATCCCAATCAATATTCTGGCATGCCACTTAACATTTACCTATCTCAATGGCTATCAGTATTGGTCAATGGCACTACAGCAAAAGCAAGTACCTTAATGCATCTCAAAGGCTTTCACTCATGGCTGTTCTTTGCAAAGCAAATTGCCTAGTTCAGCTTTCCAACTAAGGCGGCAGGGATTTTGCATTGATAGCCATGTTAACTGATCAATAGGAATAATCAGATTGGCCACAGTGCAGTGGCTGACATTATTAACTTATTTCCTTTTAAAATTTCAGCCCATCCTATCGAAAATCTCGTATGTCCAGAGCGCAGAGTTATCCTGACAACAGACAGCTGTACCTGGGTGAGTTTGACAGTCATCTCATGAGCATGCTATTTTCTGGTATTATAGATCATATTTTCATTCTCATTCATTGCCATTTCAAAGGTTCCACTATAGATAGATTAGAGCAGTTTGAGTAGAAGCTGTCCAGGATTAGAGCAATGGGTTTTCACAATGCCTTTTTGATTAAAAAAACCTGGTTTAAGTCCACTCCAAAGCAGTTATAATGGTGGCTAGTAATGGAGAAAGGAAGTTGTATTGGCATAAAGGACAAGCAGGCGTCTGTTCCTTTAAAGGTGTGCTTGAGAACCTTAACAGGATGTTGAAAGGAGTTCAAAAAATATTTGGCAAAGCAGGCAATCTGCAGGCCACAGTGTGGCCAGCCAAAGGATTCTTTGTCGCACGCCGACCATCTGTTTAAAGTACAGGGCAGTGTGGCTGGAAGACTTGGAAAGGAGTTGCTCCTTCAATCAGAGGTCCTACATTTGCTTCTAATTGGTGCATTAGTGAGTCTAGTAGCAACAAATGCAGGAAAGAAACATTCTGTGATTGAGGTGCAATAGGCCGTCAAGGTGAGAGTTAAGCAGGGCATTGGAAGAGGAGAGAGAGGAGTGAAAGTCAGGAAGGATGTTGATGCTTCCATCAACAGTACAGGTGGTATGTTAGACTGGATTACATAAGGAGTGATGGAGGGAGTGTGGCGTCTTGGGGGTGGTGGTGGCTGAGGGATGAGGCAAGGGGGACTGGGAGAGGTAAGGGAGGGAGCTTCAGGAACTAGGAGAGGTGAGGGAGGGAGCTTCAGAGACTGGGAGAGGTAAGGGAAGGAATGTGGGAGACTTGAGGGAAGTGAGGGAGGGAACATGGGGGACTTGGAGTAGGTGTGGGAGAGAACATGGGAGCCTGGGGGTAGGTGAAGGAGGGGGGTCAGGGCTTTCAGCAGGAGGTGAAGAAGGGTCGTTTCCTTGAATGGGGTGTGAGGGAAGGAGTCAGAGGGAGCGTAAGTGACGGGGGAGGTGAGGAAGTGTGCGAGCAAGCAACTAGGAGGATGCATATGTTATGTGGAGCTTTTTAAACCCCTTAATGCCAAAGGTTTTTCATGGTGAAGGGCAGTACATCTGAAAATCAAGTGCAGAATGCACACACTCATCCAAATTTAAACAAGTATGAAAATCCACTGTGACTCATGAGTCTACAACATAAGAGTTTAGTTATAGACTTGACGGTACTACACTCTAGGTTCTGCCTTACAGGGAATTTTACAAAGAAGTTAAACTGTGAATTCCTCCAAATACTGCCTAATTTATGAACTTAATCACGAGTTATGAAAGTTATGATGCATTCATCAAAAGGCTAAGCAATTAAGATTGCAGGGCATATGATTTGACTTGGTTGTGTAGTGTTGAATACAATGTCTTCCATAGCCAGTAGCCTGACCCTCACCTTACCGAGCACTTCTACAACGGAATGAAGGCTTTATGTACAGGGAACCATGCAGAAACAGTAGTGCCCTCAGAATAAGTTGGGAGAAAATGGACAAATGGGGAGTTTTTACGTTACACTGAAAGAGTCATTGGCGTCCATGTATTCTGTATCTATTCAATGCATAGCATGTAAAGGATTGTGTGTCATTGGATACTAGAGAGATTAGGGTTTCTTGTGTACTATCTTAAGTTTGCAAAGCCTTTCTGTGTATTTCTTCAGACCGTGAGAACCATATCTATGATAAAGCTGGAAAAGGGGGCACCTACCCCAGACAGTTCCACGTGCCTATCCACCAGAAAGATTATGGAGATGGTGAGTATATGACAAATTGCTTATGCCCTGTCGAGTAGACATAAGAGATCCAACTGCACAATCCTGAAAATTAACAAGAAAATTTTTCCCTGTGTCCTGGCCAACATTTGTTCCTGGAGCAAATTCACAAAATCAGACCAATGACATAGGAGCAGCAGCAGGTCATTCAGGCCATTGAGTCTTCTGTCATTCAGTGAGATCATGGCTGATCTGATATATCTCAACCCCACTTTCCTACTATTTTCCCCATGACCTTTGATTCTCCTTCTGGTAGATAAAAAACTTTTTCAGCCTTTGACAACCCTGTGTGGTAAAGAATTCCACAGATTCACTACCTCCAGAAGAAATTGCTTCTTATCTCTGATCATTATTGCATTGCTGCAAATGTGAGAGTTTGTTGTTTGCATATTGGCTACTTCATTTCCTATTACAGCAATGGTTCACTTCAAAAGTCCTTCAGCAGCAGTACAGTGCATTGGCATATCCTGAAGTCATGAAAGGTGCTGTATATAATTTTATTTCTCTTAGAATCTCAGCACATACTTGATGCACACAGTGTGACATTTTAATTAAAGTGTGGTTTCAGAGAGGGTACTCACCTACACAAATGTTTTTGTTAAGGTAGGGAGATGACAGTCACGAGTGGTGTTGTACCTTAGCTTCTGACACCTAGATGAAACCATGTACTACAGAAACAGCAGTGCTAATTTCTGGGATGAAGGAGTTATCTGTGGAAAGGTAGACACATTAAACTTGTATCTGCTGGAGTTTAAAAGAATAAGACCTGATCTTCAAGCATGAGATCCTGAGAAGGCATTACAGTATGAATGCAGAAAGGGTGTCTTCCCCCCGCCCCTTCTGAGAGAAGCTAGATCTAGTGGATATACCTTAAAAACTAAAGGCCTTCCGTTTAAGAGAGATGAGATTTTTTTTCTTGAGGGTCACCAGGCTGTCTATTTCTCTTCGCCAGTGAAGATAGGCCTGTTGATTATTTTTAGGGTTGAATTAGATTCTTGGCTGACAAGGAGTCAAAGGAGATAGGTGTAAACAATAAAGTAGTGACCACAGTCAGGTCAGGCCTGATCTTTTCAGATGGCAGAGCAGATTTGAGCAACTGCATGTCCTACTTTTCCTAATTTGCATTTATCTCTCTGCCTGAGATCAGTTACTTCAGAACAGCCTGAGGTTCAAAACCAAGCCTGTCTGTATCTTTGTGTATGGGGTTGTACCATGATTGTCATTTCTGTCCTGAATTGTCTTTGAAGGTTAAAGTGAATAAATTTGCCACTACTTGAATTTGGCTTTGCAACTGCCAATATCAACCGTAGTTAGATGAGATTAAATCACTTATCAGTTTAGGATTAATAGACAGTGGTGATAAACTAGAATCTGAAGGATTGCCCCATGTTCCAAGACTATTGATACTTCTAGTGTGACTGCTGTTGATCTGAAGGTACAGCAACAGACAGTTTTCTTTAATTAGTATCTGTGACATAATTTAGTTCAGGCCAGCTTTGATAACTGGCCGATGCTAAATTATCAGATTTCAGCTGAGGCAAAAATTGAGATACTACAGCTGACTAGATTTCCTGCTCAGAAGTCTCACGACACCAGGTTATAGTCCAACAGGTTTATTTAGAATCTCTCAAGCTTTTGGACCACAGCCCCTTTGTCAAGTGCAGACAGAGAGAGAGCAAGGCACACAGGCAGAGGTTATGATCAGAGATCAAAAGATCGTACAACTGGTGCGAGTGAGTGTCGCATGATATGTTTCTGCAGGTGACCAAGAGAAACAGTGTGAAAAGTGTTTACAAAGTCAGTGTCACTACTGTGCTGTCACGACAATTAGGCAGAGCCATAGGGATATACAAAAGGTGACATCTCTGAATTGTAGGCAAAAGACTTTTTTCAGAATCTTTCTTGGAGTTTCAACCCAGAATCAGGCTAGTTTTATACTGAAAGCTGGAATTTATAACATTGTCACACTGACTGTGACTACAGATTGTGTTTTTTGAGCAAAATAGATTGTATCTGTAAATAACCTTGGATGAATTGATTTGCTCCATAGATTTAGATGTGTGAGAGGGAGGGAGAGAGACAGTACATATGTGTCTGTGAGAGAGTATATGCATGAGTATGAGTATGTGTGTAGTTCAAAACTGTACAAACTAATCAAGGTAGAGGGATCATAACAATTTATCAAGGTGATGGTGTCAAAACAGGAAAGTAAGGAACATTTCACAGATACAGAGCAGTATGGTGGGATCACCTGTAGCACAACATGAACCCAAGATCACAGTTGAGTTTGTCTTCATGGCTGTGAAGCCTAGCTATTAGTCTCTGCTTAGCGATTCTGCATTGTTACGTATGTTGGAGTGTGCCTTGGAGGACACTTACCAAAGATCAGAGGCTGAATGCCCTTGACTGCAGAAGTGTTGCCCAACTGAGAGGGAATGTCCCTGTCTGGTGATTGTTACATGGTGCCCACTCATTTGTTGTCGTAACATCTGCATGGTATCACCAATGTACCTTGCCTCGGGGCATCTTTGCCTGCAGCGTGTGATATAGGCAGCAAAGACCGAGTCACATGAGTATGTGCCGTGAACGTGGATGGTGGTGTTCTCGTGTGTGATGGTAGTATTCAAGTCACTGATGTGACATGTCTTACAAAGCTTTCCATAGCAGTTTTGTGCTGTTGTGGTCGATGTTGTCCTGAAGGCTGGGTAGTTTGCTGCAAACAATAGTCTGTTTAAGGTTTAGCGGTTGTTTGAAGGTGAGAAGTGGAAGCGTATGAAGACCTTGGCAAGATGCTCAACATCATCGATGACATGTTGAAGGCTGCCAAGAACATGGTGCAGTTCCTCCTCTGCGAGGAAGTACTGGATGACGAAGCGCACTCTTATCGGTTGTACCCTGTCTCTGTCTTCTGAAGACATCGTCGTGGTTTTTCACTGGTACTTCAGAACTGGTGATCAATGAGTTGAGCATTGAACCCCATTCTTATGAGATCGTCTTTCAAAACCTTCAGGCGTCCATCATGGATCTGCTCAACTGAGCAGACCCTGTGTATGTGCAGGGCTTGTCTGTAGGGGATGGCTTCTTTAATGTGTTTAGGGTGAAAGCTAGAGAAATGCAGCATTGTGAGGTTATCCGTGGGCTTGTGGTAGTGAGGTACTCAGGTGTCTGTCCTCGATGGGGATGCATGTGTCCGAGAATGAGACCGATTCTGAAGAATAGTCTGTAGTAAGTCTAATGGTCGGATGAAACTTATTGGTATCGGTATCTAGTTGTGTCAGTGATACCTCGCCATGAGTCCAAAGGAAGAAAATGTCGTCAGTGTACCTAATGCATAGTGCTCCTCAGAGGTCCTCTGCAGCCAAGAAGTCTTGCTCGAACTTGTACATGAAAATGTTGGCATATTGAGGTGCACATTTGGTCCCTCTGGCTGATCCTTCTGGATAAAGAAGTGGTTGTCAAAGGTGAAGATGTGATGGAGGATGAAGATTGTAGGATGATGTCTGGAAATTGGCAGTTGGAGGTATTAAGCATGGAGGCCGTTATCATAGGGGATGCTGGTGTAGAGTGCCGAAACATCCATTGTGATGAAGAATATTCCTGGTTCATCTCATCCTTGGGAGCTGAGTTTCTGTAAAACGTCTGTAGTGTCACTGGGGGATTCCTTGTGCAGTGGGCTTCAAGATGCCTTGGACATAGCCAGAGAGGTTCTCACACAGGGTTCCATTGCCTGATACAATGGGACGTCCAGGTGTGTTGGCATTGTGTGTCTTCAGAAGGCAATAGAAGTCTCCTACACAAGAAGGATGAAAGAGCATAGGATACTCTGAAGGTCTGAATCAAAAGCCTTGATCGGTCTGTTGAGTTGACAGATGTGTTCTTTGGTTGGACCAGCAGGTAGTTGTCTGCAGTGTTCCTGAATGTTCAGTTGACGGTATACTTGCAGTAGTCCTTTCTATTTTATATGACAGTGACTCCTCCTTTGTCTGCTGATTTGATGATAATGTTGCGATTGGTCTTGAGAGGATGGATGGCGTTGCATTGTGCCTGGTGACGTTCTGCACTGTCTTGTGAGTGCGGCTAATGAATCTGGTGTTGACGCTTCTCCTGACTGCTTGAGCGTACATGTTGACCCTGGGGCAGGAGCTTTCCTGCTCTCAAGCACTTGGTGAGGTGGTGAACAGAATGACTATGATGTCCCTAAGGGGTAGACCGCCAAAACTGCCACTCAAATATGAATGAGGTCCTGTGAGCATTGGCTTATGTTGAAATGATAAGGATTCAAATCTCTTCAAGGGCCTGAAGAGTCAGTGATAGGAGTAAAGAAGGTTACTTGACCCTAATTCAAGCACTGCAAGGCATTTGCAGCTGACGTATTGCATGATTCATAACTGCTGTTGGCTTTAGAAGATTAAATGCAAGTCTTCAGCTGCTTTGATGGTTATTTGTTTTGTTCTTTAGGACGGAGAACCTTCCCAAGGATTCGCCGACAGCAGGGGAACCTGTTTACTCTTGTCCCCTCCAGCAGATCCCTGAGTACAAATGGGGAGAATATGGGCCTGGCTGCTCAATACATTGATAGCAGGGGGAGAATTCGCAGTGGTGACATTGAAAATACTCTCTCGGTGCAAGAGAGGAATGTTCCCACTAAATGTAAGTCAACCTTTATTTTATTGTCATAATTTCAAGTGCTTTACATGTATGCATGTGATCAAGTTTGCTTCATTTTCAATGTCTTCATGAAGTATTTCATTGTGAATACAGCATGAAAAGGTGCGTCAGAACTGTGGCACAAGGATGCAGTAAGGCCTATGAAGTGTGGACTTGTGGCAAAGCAAACTATTTCTTTCCGTAAAGACTGAATTCAAATTGGAAACAGAATTGAATCAACAAATATTCAGTCCTTTGGTGTCTGTGAGAGATAATGGGAACTGCAGATGCTGGAGATTCCAAGATAATAAAATGTGAGGCTGGATGAACACAGCAGGCCAAGCAGCATCTCAGGAGCACAAAAGCTGACGTTTCGGGCCTAGACCCTTCATCAGAGAGGGTGTCTGTGGTCTTTGGTGTCTGTGCCTGCTGTCTGAAAGGATTATGCACTTTTTCGATCAGTGACCCACTATTGTTTTTGAAAATGTTATGCATTTAATTCCACCACTATTTCTGGAGAAACATTCCATGACCCAATAATGCTGAGTAGAAAACATTATTGAATATCTAGTATCATATTTATTATTGACTTGTTGTCTACTGCTAAAAGTATGTTTACTTATCTTATGGCACTGCATAATATTAGATGTTCTTATAAAATCATAGAGTATCACAACTCAAAAGGAGGTCCTTTGGCCCATTTTGTCTACTGTGGTGGCTGAGCACCTATCTAATCCCAATTGCCACCGCCTGGCCCATAGCCTTGTATGCCATGGCATCTCAGGTGTTCATCTAAATACTGCTTAAATGTTCTGATGGTTCCTGTATCTACCACCCTATAAGAAAGTGAGTTCCATATACCCACTAGCATCTGGATGACAGATATCCACCTTAACTCTTCTGAGCCTCCTGCCTTTTATCGTAAATCTTTGCACCTGATAAAGTCTGAGCTCAAAGGCAAATACTTACTGCGATTGGTCCTATCAATGCCCATCATATGTTTGTATACCTGAATCAAGTCTCCTCTCCTCCTCCTCAGTTCAAAGGAAAACTATTCTATCTTAGGTAGTGTTTCTGTTCATAGCTGAAATACTCCAGTACAGGCAAAATCCTGGTGAATCTCCTGTGCGTCCTTTCCCATTAATGTTCTTTGTTCTGATTAGAAGAGCCTCAATTGTCTGCAGTACTTCCTCATAACCAAAGACTGTTTATGCTTAATATCATGGTGAGTCCTGTTCGTGGCCTTGGATTGCATTTCTGGAGTGGGTTGCCTAAGATTAAACTCCAATTTCTAACTACTTTCTCAATCGTTGATATTGGTATTATCTCTTTGCTTTTGCCTTACAAAATCATGCCTGTAAAATATAAAATCTTACTTACTTCTTTTAATTGAAAGTGTTAGCTACTTAACCGTCTACTTTCTACATGTGAATCCTATTGTGTCCATTCCCCCACTACGTTTATTCTTACCATTTAGTGAGCCGTTCCTAGCTGTTGTTTGTCCTCACCTGACATTGGCCCATTAGAATTACTTTGAAGTCACTCCTACTCAATCTATTAATCTGTCTTCCTGAATAATACATCTAATCATGTATCTCTCTTTTTCTGCTTCTAGTTGACCTATCTTATTGCGGATGTTTTGAGCACTGGATAAAGAGCCTTTACTTTTACTAATCTTTCTAACTTGTTGATGCACCTTTGTCCTTATACCCTCTCTCCTTTCCTGACTGACTTTGCTTGTACGTATGTTGCTGCACTGTTTTTTTTGGCCTCAATGTTTCTTCAACTAACTTGGAGAAATGTTAATTCATCACACGTTGAAGGGTGGTGATAAGAAGGTAATCTTTGGGAGATTTGTTTGCCTGTGTTTGACCTGATGGTTTTGATGGTAATTTGATGGTCATGGCCTTTGAATTCATATTGATTAATTAATTGAATTTAAATTACACTCCTTGCATGATGGGATTGGAATTCCTATCTCCAGGCTTTAATCTAACACCTTTTACCACCATTCTACCTTCCCTATACCATGTAATGACTGTGTTAGGAGTCTGCAACATCAACAACAATGGCACTAAAAATGCTCTTTAAATGGAAGTAATTAAACTATTAGGACTCTTCACAGAAGTATTATAACAAAAAATATGACACTGAATGACATAAGGAAATATTATGGCAGAATTACCAAAAGCTCAGTCAAAGATGGAAGTTTTAAGGAGTGTCCTAAAAGAGGAAGGAGAAGTAGGGATGTAGTGCCAGAATTCAGACCCTAGTAGGCTGAAGGCTGAACAGTGGAAACATTTAAAATCTGGGATGCTGAAACTCCAGAGTTAGAGTGCAGAGAGCTCTCAGTGTTACAGGGGGTAAGATTGCAAAGGTTAGACAGGGCCACACTACCGGAGTAATTTGAAAACAAGTATGAGAACTTTACCCTTTCCCTTGTCGATCATTGAGCACCGGGTGATGGGTGAATGGCAATTGATACCTTCGAGGACGTGGCAGCAAAGTTGCGTCTGATGATATTAAAGAAAGTAGCTACCAAGATAATAATGCACTAGCAGTAATGTTCCATCAATCCTTAGATTCTGGATAAGTCACCAATTGGAAAATAGCCAATGAAATATCCTTTTTGAAAAAGAGGGGCAAACAAGCCAGGCAACTATAGACCGGTTAGTTAAATGTTAGTCATTGGGAAGATGTTAGCGTCTACTATAAAGAATGTAATACGGTAACATTTAGCAGGTAGATAAAAGGGAACCAGTAGATGTAATATATTTGGATTTCCAAAGGAATTCAATGAGTATTACAAGTATGGTTACTTTGGAAGATAAGAGCCTTGATGAAAAATGAGTATGGATAGAAAATTATCAAATTAACAGAAGTCAGGCAGTTGAGGTAAAGAGAGCATTTTCAGGATGGTAACCAGTAATTACTGAAGTACCAGAACACTCAGTGCTGGGGCCACAGTTATTTGCAATATATAGTAAGCTGAATGAGGAAAGTGAATATACTAATGCTACGTTTCCCAATGACACAAAAATAAGCAGGTTGGGAGGTGATGCAGATGACACCAAGAATCTGTAGAGGAATGTAGGTAGGCTAAATTAGTCGGATGTTGGGTGGTGGGGGATTGGCCATTGTGAGTACTTGGGGTGCCAGTTTTACAATTGAGAGTTAGAGCAACCTTTTGGTTTATCCAACCTTTTTTGGATGACTAGCTAAGTAAGCTAAGCCTTTGAAGTCTTCAACTTTTAACTCAGGTTCAGAAAGTTCTAGGTACTGAGTAATTGCCCATTGGAAATTTCAACTTTCTATTCAGATTCCACATAGCCAGTGTTTTGAAACTTCTGCATAATCCTAACCCATATTTTCCAGGACATGACCAATTTCTGAATATTTGGAAACTGGGAGATTTGGGCCAAATTCCATAAGTCTGTTATGGGTAGAACTTGGGAAACTGAACGGGACCACATTCGAATTCATATTGAAATATTTGTGGGTGTTGATGATGGTCTTGTTGTGGTAATATAGCTGAACTCGTGATTCTAGAGCTGCAGGCTAAGGTTATGGGGACATGATTTCAAATCCTACCATTTCAAATTTAAAAATTCTAGAATAAAAGGCTAATCTAATGATGACCATGTAACAGTTATCAATTGTCATAATGTTGCCATTGTTCCAGAGGCCCACAGGCCACTGTCTCATTGGACAAAGATGGCTGGTTGTGTGTTTAACCTTAGGATTATTTTCCCAAGGAAGTGCTCTTTAAAGTTATTTTTTGTTTTGACCAGCAAGTCTTTGGTTTGATTCCTGATAAGCTGATCTCAGTGTAATAGTGACTGTAGGGAAGCTAGGTACATCTGCGCTTGACATAAACACGGAGAGGTAATACTGGAGTAAATTTTCTGATTTGCTGTTCAATGTCAAGTCTCTGATTACATCAAATACAAACATCATGGGAAAGGTGATGCTCTCTCTGCTAACATTACCACAACCAACATGGATACAGCGTGGTACTTTTGTGAAACTGGAACCTATGTCTTAGCAGCTGCACTTTAATGGAGCACTACGTATGTAGACAGGAAGAGACTTTTTCCCTTGATCAATGACCAGAGGCTTAAAGGAGATGTGAGGAAGAACTTTTTCACCAAGACAGTCGTGGGAACCTGAAACATTCTGCCTGTAAGGATGGTAGAGGCAGAAACCCTAATGACTCTTAAAGAGTATTTAGATGTGCAGTGGTGCCAAGACACATACAACTGTGGGCCTAGTGCTGGAGAATGAGATTAGGAGAGTTAGGTGGTTGCTTATAACCAATTGTGGTATAGATTTCAATGACTCTGGAAGGTTTATCAGACTTAATACATGGAAAAATTGTTTTATGAGGAAAGGTTAGACCAGCTAGGCATTTATCCTGTAACCTTGAGAAGTATAAGATTGTCAGAGGTCTTAAGAGGGTAGAGGTGGAGAGATTGTTTCTTGAGAGAGTCTAAAATTGGGGATCACTGTTTAAAAATCAGGGCTTGCACGTTTAAAGCAGGTGATGCAATATTTTTTCTTCTCTGCCCTTGAAAAGATCAAAGCGTAATTCTTGAATGTTTTTAAGGCAGTGGTGGATAGATTCTTGATAAGCAATGGAGCGAAAGGTTGGGGTGAGTGAGGATATTGATGTGAGTTAAGAATCTGATCAGCTGTGATCTAATTGAATGACACGGCAGGCTCGGGGAACCCAGCAGCCTTGTCCTTCCTTCTGTGTATATGAATAAGAAGTGAAGTAGAAAACGGGAATACAGATGAAATATTATGACTAAGCTAGACTTGGGGACATGCAGTAATTAATGATTTGTGCCTGTACTTAATTTATGTATAGTTTGATATCTACCTCAATTTAACGAAAAGCAAAAAGAAACTGCAGACAGCTTTAATGAAATATTTAATTCTGCAGCATCATCAAATTAAATACAATACTGATAGCTGCAAAACATTGCCTATGGAATAAATGAGCATTGTCATCATGCAATAAGTGTATTAATAGAGACACTTACAAACTTCTACAATTTCTTCATTCATTGGTATGTCATTGACTAGGCCAGTGTATTTTGCTCCTTCCTGATTCCCCTTGAGAAGGTGTTAATGAGCTGCCATGCAGTCTATTGGGAAGGGAGCTCCAGGATTTTGACACAGCAATAGTGAAGGAACAACAATATAGATTTCAAGTCAGGGTGCTGCATTACTTGGAATGGAGCATTTAGATGATGGTGTTTGGAACATCAGCTGTCCTTGTCTTCTATGTGGCAGAGATCAGTGGGGAACTTGTCACTTTTGGTGTGTCAATGAAATAAGCTGTTTTTAAAACAAGCTAATAATATACTAACAATATCATGGTTAGGAAATTGTCTGAGTGACAAGGGGACAGTGAGTAGGGATAATAGGTGCTCTAATTGGCAGGATATAATTGATGGTGCCCCACAGGAGCTGCCTTAGTGCCTCAACTATTTCCCGTTTTATTAATGGTTGGGTTAATAAGATAAGAACCACACATGTGCATTTATGACAAAATTTAATCAATGTAGATAGAAGCCTAAAATTGCCAAGATAATTTAATAAACTAAATGGAATCTATTTGCCACAGTTTTGCTTATTTCAGTCTGAGCAAGTGCAAGATCATCCACTTTATTCTAAAAACAATCGATCATGGTACTTTGCAATGGATGAAGAGAATTGAGAATTGGTGCTTAAAGAGGCTTGGTAGTCCAGCTGCACAAATATTCAGATTGCGAATGTAATGCTAGTTGTTAAATCCAAATGACTTTCATCCTGTGCGGAATCATACTTCTAGTTGGATCACAATCCCGTGGGCTGCCTAGATACTACAGTAAGGAAGTTCTGTTGGCTGTGGAGGAAGTGCAGTGTAGATTTATCAGAATGGCTCCTGGAATCCAGTATCAAAATGATAGGAAGAGAGTACACAATCAGAATATTAGAAAAAACTCCTAGATTTTTGCAGCGATTTCATTTTTGGATCTCCAGCATCCAAAGTATTTTGCTTTTATTGCACAAACTTGCCACAGACAAGTTCACAGCAGCATCTTCCAAATCTCCAGTTGAATGAAGCATAACGATGCTGAAGGAAACAATGGAAGATCTTGAGCAGAAGGTTTTATGTATGCTACTAGTCTGGTGGGAGATCTTTTCAGGCTCACAAAGACACAGGAAAATCTCATCAGTGAACTTATTTTTGCTGGTGATATGTTCCCTTCACCACAGTCTGTCATACTTGCAATGTATAACATGTTTTCCCAAGGCAACTGACTCTTAATTCAAGTAATTAGTTTAAAGAGTCTTGTGTAACCTGAACCCGAGGAGAACATTGACCATCAAGCATTGTCAGTGAGGGAGTTGAGCTGAATACCATCAAGCAATTTGGGAAGCGATATTTTGTTGATGACAAGAGCATGTAAAATTTTCTAAAACAAACAGCATATTTAATGGACTTGTCAAACAAGTCTGGATCAGCCACTGCCTTGGACCACAGACCAAACTCAAACTGCACAAAGCATAGTCCTCACCGCTTGCTGTATGGTATCAAGTTGTAGGTCCTGTACTGCTGGTATGTATGCCTTCCAGAGCACTTCCGATAGTGCTGCCTCCGCAGAATCGTCAGGATCTTTTTCCAGGACTATATCACAAACATTTGAAGTCCTGGAAATAGCCCACATCACCAGCATCAAGATCATCCTGCGGCAAAGATAACCCTGGATGGATGACAATCGCCTGACTGAACTGTTGCATCGAGAGCTGACTGCTGGTAAACAGAACAGGGAGGACCCCATTCATGTTTCAAAGTCGTGCTTGAAGAAATCCCCTGTGTGCCACATCAGCCATCAGTGGGAAGCACAGGCCACAGATCACAGTGCTTGGAGATTTCTACATCAAGTGTTTAGAGGCATTTTGGAACTGAACAATGAACCAGCATGAAAGACAAAAAGGTGTTAAGGATGGATTCCGTTATCCCCACCAGCAGCAGCTATACCTTCACTTGACCCCACTATGAGAATCTGTCAGTCACAAGCCTGACTAGCCACCACTGGGCACACAACTGATGAATGTAGCCTTTCTATTACCCCATCCACAAAGAAAGGCCAAGAAAGGTGCAAAATAGGGAACTCTTCCCTGGGATTCAGTTGACATTTTCAGGATGTCAGAGGAAACGGATTGAGTAGAAAGAGAAACTATATCTGCCGACTGACAAGTGTAGGAAAGGTCTAAAAGTTAATCAGATCATTCAGAAATGAAATACTTCTCTGTAAAGGGAGCAGAAGTTCAAAGCCGTCTTCTCTATACTACAGCTGTTGTTACATTAGTTGTTAATTTTAAATCGGAGATTGATATGGATTTGCTAACCAAAAGTATTAAGGGATATTGGACAACAGTAGATGGAGTTGAACCATAGATCACCTTGGTCTCACTGAATGGCAAAACAGACCACTGAAGTACAGGTGACTGAAGGTTTTGCAGGGCAGACCATACTTCAGATGTTTTTGCATTTGTGCACTAAGTTTGTATTATCTGAAAGCAATGGTCCCCACTTCGAGGTTTCCCAAGTTTACAAAGATTGCTCGCTGTTCTAAAGGCTAAAATACCACATTCAAGAGAATACAGTCAGTTTCAAGTGAACAGGTGTGGAGAGATTATGCAAAGGTAATGCCATTCCATGGCCCAACTGTTAACTAATCTTTAATACACTTTGTTTAGCTCCAGTCACGGCTTTGGAGTAGGAAGCAAATAAACAGATTTCAACTTATAATGGGATGAGCTTTAAGAGATTTGACTGTTGTCAAATGAGACAACTCAAATAATAACCAGTATGGATTAGGTAAACCCACCATATTAGACCAAACTAAGATGTGAAGCAATTAACTCCAGATTAATTCTGAATTGATATTTGGTAAGTATCTTTATGGCCAGAACGCATAATACTTGAAATCGTCATCTAGGTCGTGTGTAAAGTCTTGGTATCACCTGTTGTGGAACTCTAATCCAGAGTGTGCCTGAGTTTACAGGGAGGCCCCTTGATTGTTTCAGTCAACCATTCTTATGCACAATATATACGTTAGGTTTTGCAGTTTGTATGTCTGAGTTCTAAATCACCGACTAACCTCTACCACACACATACGGGCACATGCGTAGTTCCTTGTGAGCCAGAGTTATGAAGTGGTACTGTAAGACTGCCTGAAGTTCACCACGCTACCAAGTGATCTCTGTGAGCTGCAAATTTAATGAAGATGGAACAACTCTGTAAATAACATTTGGTGAACAGGATATTTGCATTGCTTGCAAGCTGTTATCAAAATGCTAGTCATAAAAGTGTCCCCAGTGCAATCTCTTGATAAAACTGATTATTTTTCAAGAATTAATTTTATGTAACAAAATGAACCTAAGAATCTGCATCATTCCAAATAGGTGAATGCCTCCCATTATTTATCACCACTCAACACCTCCTGGGAATTAAAGCAAGACCAGCATAGAGGGATTTGCTTGGACATCAGTGTTATGGATGCAGAGATATTATGGTTTTGCATAAATTGTATCTGAGCTCAGGACTGCCAAAATAGACAAAGCTGTACCAAGGCTTATTCTTTAAATGACATCCAATCCCATTGCTGATACTTTATTTTGCACATGGAACACAAATGACTTCCCGGGGATGCTGCTTGTATGTCTGACTTCTCGAAACTGACATAATTCATTGTGTGAAATACTTTGTATTGGCAATGTTTGCTCCACATTTGGATTGCACTGTGCATGTCTTTAAATACTAACTACATTTTAATTTTGATAGCAACATTTAATTCAAATTTCGGTTAATATTACAGCACCAAGTGCACCTACCAACTGGAGGAGAGGAAAGCTGCTGGGACAAGGAGCTTTTGGACGTGTCTACCTGTGTTACGACGTAGACACAGGACGTGAACTTGCCGCTAAACAAGTTCAGTTTGACCCTGACAGCCTTGAGACCAGCAAAGTAAGTGCTGTGATCTTCAGTCTCTATGTCTGATCATGGAATGTATTAGTTGAACTGGTGCTGTATAACTCCAGTGACAGCTCAGCTGAGACACCCTGTGCCTCAAAGACTCTGGACTTGATCTCCTCCGTTTGTGCAAAACTGGATGATCTAAATTGGGATTCAATGAGACATGCTGGAGTTACCATCTCTGTTGAGTAGCAATGAGCAAATGAGGCAGAGCTGCACTCCTGATTACAGTCCAGTCTGTCTAGAAATGTGCGTGTTTGATAGTTGCACAAGAAGCTGGAAATTGGGTCCTAACCCTATTTCAACTCCCCACCCAACCAAATAAGCCATCTGTAGGTGAGAAGCATCCCTGAGCTTTTAGCCTAGGTTCCACCTCGCTCTCTGTGGAAACCTTTCTCAGCTTCATGTCAACACTGCTGTCATAATAATTGTTGCTGTGAACTTTCTTCCCTTCTTCCTCAGCTTCAACTGTGATGCTGTGTTTGCAGTCTCACAATCTTGCCTGAAGACTGACCACACTCTTTTCTATGAATCGTTTCTTCCCCACCATTCTACCTTTGAATCTACAATTTTCAGATTTTCAAGCAGTAGTTTATTGTCACTTAACTGCTGCCTGCTAATTTAACTTCTTTTACAATTTTGACCCTGATGCCTCCCTTTCATTTTCTCAAGTGTTTTGTAGGAGAAAGTTAATTAAAGCACTGCGGTATGCAAGTAAATAGCAATTAGTAATTATTCAGCAGTATGTGTACAAGTGTTTGACATCAAATTAGCCATGCTGTTGCACTTGAATATATTGGCTATTTTCCTTGTCAATCCCACATCCAAAGGCTTCAGGCTTTACACAGCAGGTATTCAATATAGGTGAACAGGAGATTATGTTCAATGAACTAGGAAACTACAAATGAGACACAGAAATCAATTAAGTGATTTTTCTGCTTATTTCTTGGACTGGGGTGACATTTGAAGTTACCATTTTAGTCCAATTCTAATTTAGTTCCTTCATTGTTATATGACTATGATTTATCAAGCTACTTGTGTTCCAGGGGGGTTACTTTATCTCCATAAGGGCTGTTTCCTTTTGAAACTGGGAAAATGTATTGGATACTTCCTGTGTCATGATAAAGAGGGACGGAGGGAAATTACACCAGTAATATAGTCAAAGTGTTGGTGTACATTACAGCATTAAGAACTACTTATAGAAATGTTTCAATTGAGTGTGTTGAAGAACGATCGTCCTTTATTCCAAAGAGACTCACACTGGAGTCGGGTTCAGTTATATCTCTCAACAGCCCATCCTCAGCTGGCATAGTTATAACAGCAGGTTGCATCACAGCATGCTTGGATGATAGCATTTCCAATGGTTCCCTGCAAGCTGTATGGTGATGGAGGAATTCTAGTTGTGCAACTTTTGTGGAACCTTTCGGAATCAACTGGACTAATTTCTCCACTAATGCAAAGTCAAAATTCCCCTTTGTTCCCTTTCCTGAGTAAAAATCAGATGTGGTTTTGATGTAACCCCAAGACCTGACAGTTTTAAGTTCACTTTTAAGTTAAGCATTGTACACTTAAGTAGGTCATCCATGCATCACGAAAATAAATTAAAAGGAATGAATATCAGTTCTGTCTTTGACACTGTGCATTCTTCTTAATTCTTGTTGCGATTGGTGTTAATCAAAGTGAAATCAGGAGTGATGAATAATGAGTGCATGAATCAACATCACTATCTTACACTATTAGCAACAGTCAAAATGATCGTCAAGAAGTGAAAATCCTGGCTGTAATTTTTCCTCTATCCACACTAGGGTATTTGTCTTTCCTCAGTTGAGATCAGCTAACTCAGCACAGTGTGGGAGAGACATTTCAATGTTATTTTTGGATTGTTCCAGCATGGAGACAACTACAATTATTTTATGTGGTAATAGCTTACACAGATAAAAATGTCAGAGACAAACATGTTTATGTCGAAATTTAACAATTTACCACAACCGTAATAAAATGTAAATCTGATTTTTAGAGTCTTTGATAACACTAAAAGTGCAATTCAGTTTTCCCTGCAGTCTGGCATTGCTCCAAATGCCATTATTGAAATGAGATAATAACATTTGAAGTGTTTTTTGAGTGCAGGCAGAATTGCATTTGAGCCAAATATTTGCTGTGCAACATTTCTGCATGTTACTTCCTTAGTCCCCTACAGCATAAACTTGGAGGCAAAATGTTTTGTTTAAATCTATCATGAAACTTCCAGTACAGTCTGACTGTATTAATGGATGTTTTTCCACTGTTTGTATGGATATGTTTCACACATCTGCCATCAATGTACTTTGAGAAAATCTATAGCCACAATAAGGAAAGAACTGGCATAGGGAATCACAAGCAGCATTGACAAGATTTCTGTTTGGATCTTCTCTGTTAGGAAGTAAGCGCTTTGGAGTGTGAGATTCAGTTACTGAAGAACCTACAGCATGAACGAATAGTGCAGTACTATGGCTGTCTCCGTGAGAAAGCAGAGAAAACCCTTTCAATTTTCATGGAGTATATGCCTGGGGTGAGTAGAGAAAAGCCATGAAAACATGGGTAATTACTTGAAATTGTGGTATGCAACTTTTTTCTGTAAAAGTACCCTTCATTCCAAGTTCTGTTATTTATGGGAGCATGAGGCTGTTTCCATTTCAGATGGCCTGTATTGGCATCCATAACTCCCAGGTTAATTACAAGATGAATTATTGCCTTTCTTATATGGCTGCCAAAGCCAAGAGGCTTGCCTTAACTTTAAGGCTATTCTCTGCACACTTGTGATTGCTTCCCTGTCAGATGGAAAGCACCATCTATTTCAGGCTAAAGTACAAATTCAGTTTGCTGAGAAGCATAAACCAAATAAGGGGATAATGAAACTCAACAGTAATACTACGTACAATGTCAGAAATTGCTGGAGAAATCCAACATCTGTGCAGAGTTCAGTTTTAGAACTGATAACAGTTAGGAAGAAGTGATATTTTATACTGAAGATGGCGTTTTGCTAGGTGAGGGGGTTTTGGAGGGTGGGGGGAGGTGTGGAGAGGCAGGGTGTCCTAGGTGGAGATGGAGCGGAGAGAAAGAGCTATGAAAGGAGTAGGCAGACAAAAGGATTATTGATAGTAAGCCAGAAAAGAGAAGCACAATGTGCTTAAAGCAACCTGGGTAATGTGAAATAGGGCTAACAGTCGGTGACAGTGGGTTGGCTGTGCTAAAAGCAGCCCATGTAATGACAGGACCTGGGTGTGGGTTAAGTTAAAAAAAATACCATAGATGGATATGTTCAGGTTGTAAAGTTATTGTACTTGATGAATTCTAGAAGCTGCAGGGTCCCCAAGTGAAAGATTAGACTCTGTTCTTTGAGCTTGCTCTGAGGCTCACTGAGGCACTGCAGCAGGCCTGAGGCAAAGATGTTGACATGGGAACGTGGTGTTTTGAAGTGGCAAGCAACTAAAATCTCAGCATCGTTTTTATGGACAGAAAGTAGTGTTCTACAAAAATGGTCATCCAGTCTGTGTTTCATCTCCTCAGAGTGGAGATGTGACAAGTAAGTACAGGAGACTAGATTGATTGAAGTATAAGTAAATCACTGCTTCACCAGAAAGGTTTGTCTGGGGCCTGAGATAGCGAGGCGGGGGAGGAAATAAACAAGCAGGTGTTATACCTTGTGCAATTGCATGGTAAAGTGCCATGGCAGTGTGAGGGAGCTATTAGGAATGGAGGACACAGACTGCAGAATGCTGACAAAGGAATGGAGGGGAATACGGTCTGGTGGTGTCATCTCGCTGGAGGTGGTGGAAATGGCAGCTTACAAACCTTTGGATGCAAAGACTAGCAATGGTAAGTGAAAATGGGGAACCCCTTGTTGTGGGAAGGGAAGGAAGAGAAGAGGTGAGGGCAAAAGTGAGGGAGGTGGGTGAGTCAAGCCTGAGTCCTGTCAATCACGGTAGCAGAAAACCCTCGGTTGAGGAAAAAGCTGGATGTTTCTGACGGCCCCCTGTGGAAGATGGCACCATCAGAACAAATGCAATGGAGAAACTGGAAGAATGGGATGAAGATTTTATAGGAAGCAGGTTGTGAGGATGCATGGCCCAGGTGACTATGGGTGTCAGTGGTTTTGTAACAGATATTGGTGGCCAGCCTGTCCCCAGAAATGGAAACACAGGTATTGAGGAAGGGAGGAGTCAAAGATGGACCAGGTGAGGGTGAGAGCAGAGTGGAAATTGGAAGCAAAATTGATAAACCTTTCCAATTCAAAACAAGAGAAGAGAGCAGCACCAATGAAGTCACCGATGTATCAGAGAAAGAGTTGTGGGTGAAGGCCAGAGTAGAACTGAAACAAGAAATGTACCAGGCATGACTGAGGCCCATGGAGGTACCCATAGTCACTGCTTTTAAATGAGGAAAGTGGGAGAAGTTAAAGGAGTTGTTCCAAATGAAGATGAACTTGGACAGGCGGAGAAGGGTGACGGTGGATGGGGAGGGTTTATGCTTTCTCTCCAGGAAGAAGCGGACTGCCCTGAGACCATCCTGTTTGGGGATGGACATGTAGCAGTGAAGAGGAAGTGGCTGGAGCTCACGGAGTGGAAACATCTAAACTGACATAAAGCGTCAGAAGAATCTCAGATTTAAATGGGAAGGAACTGGACAAAGGGAGAAAAGTATCAAGTTGAGGTAGGAAGAAATAATTTCCATAGGGCAGGAGCAGGTAGTAACAGTTGGTCTGCCCGAGCAGCCCTGTTTGTAGATTTTGGGGAGAAGGTAGAAGCAGACTGTTTGGGGTTAGGGGATTATGAGCTGGGATGCAGAGATAGGGACATCCCCAGATGAGTTGAGGTTGGTGACAGTTGTGGAAACAATAACCTGATACTCAATGGTGGGTTCACAGTCCAGGGAATCGAGTGGTGTGTTCGAGAGCTCGCACTTGGATTCCGCAATATAGAGGTTAATATATCGGACAACAGTACTGCCCTGTATCTGTAGGTTTTTTTGTTTTATTATACAATATGCAATGTTTAATGATACCATAAAACTTCATCTGAAACTTAAATAAGTTTTAACATGCTCAATAATTTTATATTGTTTATCCCAATTAAGCCTTTAACATTAGTAATACAATACTGGCGCATGATTTGCATTGATTAATATAAAGAATTGAAGAAGCCACAAAATAACTTTTGAAGTGAATATTGACACCATTGTGGTTGCTGGGAGGGTGGAAATTGTTTATTCCTATGCATCCCTAATTGGAACTACAACAAGCAGCATCTCTGCACACATGACCAGGATTATGCAAGCCGAATCTCCAGACTAGAGCAGGATTATGTTTCTAGCACAATCAAGAGAGCGGAGATAACTTCGTTATCTAAACTAAAAACAGTCCAAGTCATTTACAGCAGTACAGTGTTCATTTCTAATTGACAGAGCAGTTACACGATCATGACTGTTCAAACTGGAAATAATAGTTTCATGTTTTCAGCATAGGCTTTAAGGCAATGTATCAAAAGAAAGATCAAAGAAGATCTTTAAAAATAGGCTAATGCCCTTAAAGAATCAAAGCATTTCCCAGCTGGTTGGTAGTCAATGTGAATTATTTCTAAATCTCTTTATCAGTGTTTTGTCAAATGTTGGTTCTGACCGTAAAGAGCTACAACTTGCAGCCAAATGGCTCATTTAACATATAACATTCCATGATATTTCACAGGTGCTATGTCAAACATTATTTGACACCAGACTAAAAAGGTATTTTGATAAGCAACCAAAACCTTCACCAAACCTTGGCCAATCCCAGACAAGCGTCATTTCTTGGGCGGCACGGTGACTCGGTGGTTAGTATCGCAGCTTCACAGTGCCTGGGATCTGGGTTCAATTCCATCCTTGGGTGACTGTTGGGAGGTGGGGTTGAGTGGGCTGCTTTTGGAGGGTAGGTGTGGGTTTGATGGGCCAAATAGCCTGCGTTCACACCATAGGGATTCTATGATCAAAGTTTGTTTGGGGCATGCTTTAGGAAAGAGTGAGCTAAAGAGATTTAGAAAATACTGCAAAGCTTAGATCTAAATGAGTAAAAACACCACAGTCACTAGTAGAGTAACTTTTAAGATTGAATGTACCATCAAGGCCCATTTTGTAGGAGCGTGGATATCTTTGACAATTGCAGAGAGTGGCTGGTACAAGGCTCCAGAAGAATTTGAAAACTATGATGAGAATTTTCAAACTTACTTTGTCAGACAGAGAAACAGCGTAGGTTAGCAAGCATTGGGATGATAGATAAACGGCACTTCGTGCAAATTATGTTACTGAAGGCAAAAAAAACTGTCAAAGACCATTCAGCGCATTTTTTAAAATCATGGCCACAGCTGCACTTTCTGCATTATTGTCTTCATTCACTCAGCAACTCTGTCATAAATATACTCATGGCTAAGCGCACACAACTCTTGTGGGGTACAGAATTCTGAAGATTCACAGCCTGTTGTGCGAAGAAATTTCTACTCTTAACCTCAAGTGGAATGTCCATTACATTGAGATTGTGACCCCCATTCTTAGATCCCTGGGCCATTTTCTCAGCATTTACTCTGCCAAACCTTAATATTAAATGTTTCAATTAGATCCGCCTCTCATTCTTATAGATTCAAGAAAATATGGCTCTAGCCCATTCAATCTGTCCTCATAGGACATTCGCCATCCAAAGTAATAAATTAAATGAACTTGAACTCCTGCCAGGCTAAGGAGACTGAATCTGCACAGAGTGCTCTGAGTGAGATGGAGTATAAAAGTAGGAAGCTCTTGCTAAAGCTATACAAGGCACTACTCAGACCACAGCTAGAATACTGTGAACAATTTTGGCCCCCTTGTCTAACGAAAGGTATGGTGGCATTGGGTACAGCCCAGGGAAGGATCAGAGCTGTTTCCAGATAGGGAGAGATTCTCTTAGGAGAAGAGGTTATTGAGGTTGGTTGGCTCACCAAGCTGGTTTCTTGTTTCGCAGACGTTTCGTTACTATGCTGGGTAACATCCTCAATGCAGCCTCTGATGAAGCATCTGTGTATTTTCCCACCTGGTTTTTAAACTTGGGTCCGTTGAGTTGGATTGCCTCACTTTGGGTTTTCTGTCGTAGTGGAGCGTATATGGGATCGAGTTCAATATGTTTATTAATTGCATGCTTTGTGGAGTGCCAGGCTTCTAGAAATTTCCGTGTCTGTCTCTGCCTAGCTTGTCCCAGGGTCTTGATGTTGCCCCTGTCGAAATGGTCGTTCTCCTTGTCCATGTGGATTGAGATGAGTGAGTATTGGTCGTGTCTTTTTGTAGCCAGTTGGTGTTCATGTTCTCTTGTTGTTAGTTTCCTTCCTATTTGTCCGATGTAGCGTTTCTCACAGTCTCTGCAGGGGATCTTGTAGATGACATTGGTCCTGTCCATGGTGGGGAGTGAGTCTTTAGTTTGGGTGAGCAATTGTCGTATGGTTGACTTGGGCTTGTGTGCCACTCTGATGCCCGGTGGTCGTAGGAGTCTTGTGGTGAGTTCTGGTGTGTTCCTGATATAGGGTAGTGTGATGAGTGTGTCAGGGCGTGTGGTATCTTTCTGATCTACAGGTTCCCCTGCAGAGACTGTGAGAAACACTACATCGGACAAATAGGAAGGAAACTAACAACAAGAGAACATGAACACCAGCTGGCTACAAAAAGACGTGACTAATACTCATTCATCTCGATCCACATGGACAAGGAGAACCACCATTTTGACTGGAGCAAGCGAGGCAGAAACAGGCACGAGACTTCCTAGAAGCCTGGCACCCCATGAAGCATGCTATTTATAAACACTGAAGGAAATCCAGAAGTGAGGCAATTCATCTCAACATTTCCCAGAGTTTAAAAACTAGGCAGGAAAACACACTAACACTTCATCGGAGCCGCACTGAGGATGTTACTCAGGGTAATAACGAAATGTCTGCGAAACAAGAAACCAGCTCGGCGAGCCAAACAACCTCAACACCCACAACCCGAGCTACAAATCTACTCCAAAACCTTAGCGAAGAGGTTATGTTGGTTGGCTTATTCTCTTTGATGTTTTAGAAGAATGAGAGGAAACTTTATTTAAACATGAGATTTTTAGGAGGCTTGAAAGGCACATATGGGGAAGTTGTTCTGCCTTGTTGGAGAGTCTAGGACCAAATGATGCAATTTCAGAATAAATGATTACACATTTATGATGGATGAGGAGGAATTTCTTTCCTGAGGGTAGTGAATTTATTGAGTTCTTTGCTATAAAGAACTGCAGGGGATGGGTTGTTAACTATATTAAAGGCTGAGATATGCCAATTTTTAATCAATGAGTGAACCAAGGGCTGTGTGGATAAGGCAGGAAAGTGCAGTTGAGGATTATCAGGCCAACCATTAACTCACTTGAAGAGCACCCTTGACATGCTGGATAGCTGACTTCTGTTCTTCTGTCTTATGGTCATGGTGCGATCTTTACAATGCAGTACATAATTCTAGTGAAGATTTTCATTCTTAAGCTCCATCCCTCTGTGCCAAATCCCTGCATTCTTTCCTAATTTTAGGTCCCGATGTAATTTGAATTTTAATTTGGTGATTCAGTCGCTGAATGCAAATATTTCCCAGTCATTCCCTGTTTGAAAAGAATTTTTCTGTTTTGGTTTCTTCAAAAGTAAATAACTTCAAAGTTTGCCATATTTTGTTGAACAGAGAGCTACTCTGTTTATAAAAGTAACAACAACCTTTAAAATTCTCATACTACTTTGCATCTTGTCCTCAATGCCCCTTTACCGTCTCCCAAATTTTTTTTTATTACTCTACCAAGTGTGTCTTCTAACATTGTAGCTCTCCACCAACCTATCATTTTTTTAGTTCCCCTAGTTTAGTTGGTCTTCCTCAGCCAGGCTCCTCCTTTCAATTCTTGAAATCCACCCCCACCACCGTTAACACACTGACTTCATGAGTTAGCTTCATCTTTTCTGGTGGTGTATGTAACTCATGTACATACCCTGACCAGAGTTCTGCTTTGAGAATTAACTTGCATCAGGAGATCTGTGTTGTGCTCTTGACAGTATTAGGGAGCACCAAGTACTTTACCAGCAGAGCATGGAAACTTAATACTGTCTTCAAATTGACACAGTGCATTGGATCCTGGAATAAATGCACTCACATTTCATGGCAATGTTAACCTGGCATTAAGTATAGATTTTGACACTCGAGTTGGGTAGCAGAAGCAGAGGAAAAAATGGATTTGGAGAGATTAGTAATTTTTCATTTAGCCTAACCTCGCTGATCTGCATCCTACAATTTTGTTATACTGCTGATTTGTTTTAAAATACATTTTAGCCAGCAGCTCACTTATCCCTTGTATTGCTGAAGTCATGGCTTAAACTCATCTGTAGTGAGTTTTAGTGTGTAGTAATTTTTGTTACATTTAAGAAAATGAAAAGCACTCTTAAAGCCTGGCCCTGAGCCATTGTCAGTAGAATAAATGGGTGTTGCTGTTTATGCCACCTGTGACTTTTTGTAGGTAGTGTTTTAAACTTATTACAGTGCATTGATCTAATAAAGGTTCTTTGCCTTTCTAAGATGCTAGCCAAGCAAATAATATCTAGTAGTTGTAATATAGTTTACTATACCGATTTCTTAAGAGAACTTTGGCTTAAATTGTGTACAATATGTTAATCAATCCCACTGCAGTTTGCAGATGGACTAGCCCTGCAACATTAAAGTATTAGGTACGCAACTCGTGAAGCAACTTGCACAAATGGCCATCCTTCTTGGTTTCCAATTTTGTTCAAGTCTGATATTGACCGAGAGCAGGTGGAGGTAAAATTGTAGACTGTTTCAATTTTTATTGAAACAACGTGTATTTCTACAGCACTAGTAACCTAAAATTCTGAATTTTTGGCATCTAATGTTTCATAACTGTATTGGCACATCAATCAAATCCAGACAGCACTGTCCACAAGTGGACAGGTGGCAATTCTGTATTCTTTGCCTGTCAAGGTGGTGTAGATGGAATTCACTGTCTGAATCATTGTAAATCTTCTCAAAACTCGATTGTACTCTGAGTTGTTTTCGAGTGCAATGCAATTGCTGTGCCTTTCAAAGAAGTTCAATTTTTTTATTTGTTTAGACGTGGAGTAAATGGTTGCTTAAACTCGCTAAGATACTACATGAGGTTATAATTTCTGGGTTAGCTTTGAAGTTTATTTGCTGTCTGGTAGTAGAGTCAAATACTGATAACATCACATTCTACTTTGTTTTATCTACTATGATTTTTTAAAAATAATGGCTTGCTAATTTCTGTTTGATCCTGCAAGTAAGTTTACATAAGCAGTCCCAAGGAGCTACTTAATTATCCTTCCTGGTTTTGCTGTGAAGGAGACTGGGGCAATCTCATCATCTGAAATAAAGGGGAGTGAATTTTATTAGCTATTTGCACTGATTGGTCTGTATAAAAGAAAACTAACAATTTGCAAACTTCTAAAAATGTAATAGCACTTTGTTATGTCACTCTTTATTGGTGACTGGGAACATTTACCTGCAGAGAGTGATGATGCCTTGGAGTGCCTAATGAGGCCAAGTGACTTAGCTATTGGAGATGGAAATTCAATCGGTTTATCTGGTCTTTTAAGCCTGTGAGTGTTCTTTAAATATTCTGAAAATCATTGTTTACTTTTGAAAAATTGTGTTTTTTCCAATCTAATTGGGGCCTTCGCTTTGTACTGAAGAGCTTTATGTTTCACTGCTGGTGCCATTACAATGCCCAAGTGTTGACATATAATTGCATACCATGTGACAGGATACGGCATACAATCTTATAGTGAGTGGATTCAGCTGACAGGAAGAGTGTTTTACTGAGATATTATACAGTTTAAACATGCCTGCATACTTATATGACTAATAACTTTGTGTATACAGGATTACTACAATTATTAGCAAGCATAACGTGTGGATGCATAGCATGTATTATAACGGTCCATAAAAGTTAAAAATAGTCATATCTTGCATTAGTAGACTTATTGATATTTTTATTATTGTTTCTGATTGCTTTGATTTATTGCTGTCTCATGTACCAAGATATTGTGAAAAATGGTGTTTTGTGTGTTATACAGGCAGATTGTACCATCCAAAGTGCACCAGGGTAGCAGAACAGAATGCAGAATCCAGTGTTACAGCTGCAGAGAAATCAGAATTAATATTTGAGAGGTCCATTCAAAAGTATATAACAGCAGGAAGGAAGCTGTTCTTGAATCTGTTCGTACGTGTATTCAACCTTTTATGTCTTCTGCCCAATGCAAGAGAGTATATCTGGGTAGGAGAGGTCTTTGATGTTGGTTGCCTTCTGGAGGCAGCAGCAAGTATAGATGGAGTCAGTGGATGGAAGGCTGGTTTGCATGATGGGCTGGGCTATGTTCATGACTCTCTGTAGTTTCTTGCAGTCTTGGGAGAAGCAGTTGCTATACCACTGTAATGCGTCCAAATAGAATGCTTTAAATGGTACGTTTTAAAAATTGGTAAGAGTCCTTGTGGACATGCCAAATTTCCTGAGCCTCCTGAGGAAGTAGAGATGTTGTTCTTTCTTCACCATCGCATCGATATGGGTGGACCAGGATAGATTGGTGGTAATCTCTCCCAGGAACTTGATGCCCTCGACTGCCTCCATCTCAGCATCATTGATACAGCAAGGGGTGTGCCTGCCACACTGCTTTCTGAAATTAATGACTGGCTCCTTCGTTTCGCTGACATTAATAGAGAGATTGTTGTCTTTACACCATGCTGCTAAGCACTAAATCTCTTTCCTGTATTCTGTCCCATTAGAGATCCAACCTACAGCGGTGGTGTTGTCAAAAAACTTATAAATGGAGCTGTGTTAGAGTTTGACCATCCAGTTGTGTGTGTGTATAAGGAGTATATTAGGGGACTGTGTACACAGCCTTGCAGGGCATCGATGTTGAGGATTATGGTGGAGGAAGCATTGTCGCCTGTTACTGACTATAGTCTGTGGGTTAGGAAGTCAAGTATCCAGTTACAGAAGAGGGAGCTGAGATCTAGCTCTGAGTTTAGAGATGAAATTGTTTGGAATTATGGTGCTGCGGGTGGAAATGTAGTCAATAAGTAGGAGCTTGACGCTGGTATCCTTGTTATCCGGATGTTCCAGGGATAAGTATAGGGCCAGGGAGATGGTGTCTGCTGTGGACCTGTTGCACCAGTAGCCGAATTGCAAAGGATCAGACAGTTTGGTAGACTGGAGTTGATGTAAGCCACAACTACCTCTTGAAGCACTTCCACAATTATGGAAGTCCAGACCCATCGGGCTGTAGTCATTGAGGCATACAGCATGATTTTTCTTTGCACCAGGATGTTGGTGGTCTTGAAGCAGGAGGGGACTTCACATCATAGTAGGGAGAGGTTAATGATGTCTGCGAATCCGCTTGTCAGCTGGTCCATGTAGGATCTGCATGCATCTTTTCAACTACGTCTGAAGTAGAACTGACCTAACTGATTATTTACCTTCATACCTGTGTCATTCTCAGAGAGATATTTTATTCTTAGGGAATGGATGAAAAATGTCAGCACGTTGCCCTAATATCATAAGAAATGGGAACAGGAGTAGACTATTAGGCTCCTTGAGCCCACTCAACCATTCAATAGGATCATGGCTAATCTGATACTCGTCACGTCCACTTTCCTATGCTTTCTCTGTAAACCAGTAATTTCCTATAGTGATCAAGAATATATCTCTTTATATACAGCTCTTTGAGGAAAGGAGTCCCAAAGAGACTCAGCCCTCTGAGTGAAAATATTTCTCCTCATCTCACTCTTAAATTGGGAGCCCTTAATTCTGACACTATGCTCCTGTGATCCTTAACTCTACCATGAGTGGAAACATCACGTCAGCATTTACCCTGCCAAGCCTCTTAAGATGCCTGTATGTTTCCATATTTCACTTTGCATTCTGCTAAATTCCAATGACGAGGACCCCAAACAAAAACCAGAAATTGCTGCAGAAACACAGCAGATACAGCAGCTTCTGTGGAGGGAAGGCAGAGACAACTTTTCGAAATTGGACCCAAAACACTAGCTCTGCTTTCCCTATACAATTACGCTGAGTTTCTCCAGAAATTTCTGGTTTTGTTTCTGATTTCCGGTATGCACAGTTATTGCTTGTTTTTGAGTCCCAGTTTGTTTAACCTTTGTTCATAAGACAATCTCTCCATACTGGAGACCTGGGTTTGAATCCATCCAGGACTGATGTAGGAGATGTTTCTTCTTTCTGTTGACTGCAAGTGTGAAATGAAGCTAGGAAGTTTTAACTTAAAGTCTGAATATGCACAGAGCTGTTGGATATCCTGCAGGATTTGGTAATGATCTGGAGCTGCCATTCTTTGACTATTAGACAAAGTAAAGGCAGTTTGGAATGATCCTCCATAATCCTGTTTCATTGACGACATTCCTATCCTTTCTAGGGTTCAGTGAAGGACCAACTGAAAGCATATGGTGCGCTAACAGAAAATGTGACCCGAAAATACACCAGGCAGATTCTGGAAGGCGTGTCCTATTTGCACAGTAATATGATTGTACATCGGGATATAAAAGGTAAGTATTTCTGGGGATTCTTTTGATTGGAAGTGTTGAGCACATTTGTGTGTGACTGAGATCATATAATCTAGCAAGGATGAAGGCTTCCTTCCTTGAAGGGCATGAGTGAGCCAGTTAGATTTTTATAACAGTCTGACTGCTTCATGGTCACTTATGCTGACATTAGATTTGTATTTCAATTTCTGGTAAACTGAAGTCAAGTTTTCAGCCTGTTGTAGTGAAGTAGAATGCTACACATGTCACACTATTGCAGAGCATGGAAATATTTGTACCATTTACTATTTATTGCATTTAAGATATTAAACTATTTGATTTCAGTTCTTGCTCAGCACTCATTTTCCTAATTTCTCCTTTCTGGGCGTTGTTGGTCCTTGTTAACGCGTGTAATCTGATGATGGGACAAACATGCTAATAGCAGTCACAAGCAAACTTGTTATATTACCAATTATCCTCAGTATTTAATACTCAGATTTTTTTGCTGTGGTCCTTCTGTGAATGATCAGTGTCCCATTTCTTCCGTCTCTGTTATCTCTATGATGCTGAGAACCTCATGCAACACAAGTGCAGTGACCCACCATCACAGCTACCAGTTTTTCTCTATTTTCATTAGTTTAAACATTTCTCTTCACCTTGTTTGGATCCTCCATAAGTATATCTGTATAGATGTCCAATCTCTGTAGCGTGAAGTAAGTAGTCAGTAAGTATCAGGTTAGTTTGACATATCTGATACTATTGAGGCAACAATTGACTTGAAGATGGACCTTACCTGCCAAGGACTGAGGCAAAGTTACTAACTCAAGTACAGTTCTGCAGCAATCTTTAATAAAGTCATCCCTCAGACTTTATTTATTGATGCTAGATGGCAGAATTATTTGGATTATGTTGTGTGAGAAGCATAGTACTTTTCTGTTACAGTAAGTGGTCCACCCAATTTAGTCCAGCTATCCCTTTGACACTCTAAAGGTGAGACAACCTTAAGAAAATTCTGCAAAATCCCATTGTTGCAAATTGGGTTTTACAAAATCCAATTGTGAATGACTCATTTAATTGAAGGGAACTGAATAGCTCACATCAATGAATGGTGATTTAAGGTTTATGTTAAGTGCTGTAATTTTCTGTCTCCCTTCCCCTTGCAACCTGACTGGGAGCCAGTCAGGAAATGTTTAATCATTTGGATGTGTCTCACTGCTTAGCTTTGTGTTGTACTGTGATGCAGGTTATTTGGCTTGCTTGATTTCTAGAGTCTGAACAGCTTGCAGGTTATAATTAAAATATATGATAACACTGTTTTGATGCTTACAGTGAGAACAGCACCTGGGATAGTACTGAATAATATAGGTTAGCAGGCCCCTTGAGTTTACGAAGTTTGTTGACATCATATTGACAGTAACAGGTATACTCGGTATAATATAAGTATATTAAGAGAGAGTATAATATAAGAGAGAGTTATTTTGATGAGGTTTTATGTTCCTGGTATCTATATAATGCCTACCACTTAGAAAAGGTGTCAGAGGAAGATAATACTACTTACATTGGAAATTGTCCTCCTCGGCACGCGCTTGCCATGGCCCATGTTCAATGTTCTCCATCACTTGTTGTTTTGAACAGTTGGCCCTTGGGTAGCAATCACAGGCTTCAGAAATACCGGAGGAACCTTGACTCACACGGTATCAGCACTTACAGGAGAGAAATGAATGGTTTAAGCGACAATCAGTGCAGCCGACATTTGTTGATGGCCTTGTTCAATGTTCTGATCTCTTTGAGATCAGGATAGGACAGGTTAAACAGCCAGTAATATAACCAGAATTGTAAAGAAGCATATGAATATGATCTGGAAAGTTTGGGGTTTTGAATGCTGTGATAGTGGAGATGTCTTGGTAAGATAGTGCACTAAAATGCTTCTCCAGTGCTGTTAATTGGATTTATTATGTATAATGCTGAACTGCTCAATTTGATGAGCTAGAGTGTATGTTAGCCTGAACCAATATACAACAGTCACATCAACCAGATGGTCCTGTTGAATCAATTGTGAATCATAAGGCAACATCTGTAAGCATTTACTGAGGCTTAGCCCATCTTGTCTGCAGAAGGTTGTGGAGAGATGAGCAAGTGCTGAGCATCTGACTAGGTGGGGAGAGTGTCAGAGAAGACCAAAACTGGCCCAGTCAAAGGAGGATGCTGAGCCCTGAGAATGTGCCAATCATCCCAACCAGATGGTGGCAAAAAGGAGATGCAGAGCATGAAGACTGTTAAAGCAGTGGGAGCTATGGACGCTGCATTGTCTTAGGGGAGTTTGGAGCACACTCAGCAAGTTTCTTGAGGAGAAAAGCAATCTTCACAAATATTCTTTCATTTAAAAGTAACATTGGTGTTGCCAAGTGCTAAGGAATTGCTGGACTACTAGAAAATGGTCCATTCTTCCTTCCTTTCCTTGTGTATTCAACAGGAGGATTTGGAAGGTTAGAATGAAAGAGGGAGGAAAAGGATTTAGTCTGAAATCAAAAAAGAATAAATTGTTGACATGTGATTTAGGATCAGACTGACCTTTGAGGATACAGGATCCTGGTGTAGTAAATTTGGCAGTGGACCTAGAAGGGAGAAACTATTTTTGTTGAGTATGTTGAATTCGCTCTAAATTATGTCTAGCACTGGCCCCAGACACTTCGCAGAAAGGCTTTGGGAAGCAGGCAAAGTGCAACAGCAAGGTTAATTCCTGAGATATTGTCCATTTCCTGACTTGGAAGTCTTGACTAATGAAACAAAACTCCTAACTCTCAATACTGACAGTTTGTGAGATATGTGCACAGAGAACTCCTGACCTCTTGACTTAGTAGCATGGAGGAAGTAGGGGTTGTGTAGCAGTGTTGTTGACTGTTAAATTTAAGGCCAAGAAGTGCAGTGTCACTGCTAACACCCTGTATTCATTGTTAATCACAGCTAGCACAACAAACCCATTCATTTGAAGTGTTGCTGTGAAGGTCCATGTTGGGGGCACCATTTGTTTCCTTTACTGTGTTTTATATGTGAACTGCTGACTATCCAAAAAATATTTGTATTGAAATAAAATCTCCAAAATTTCCCAATTGTTAAATTGAAATCAGTGGTATTTCGGCAGGAGGCAGAGTTTACACAGCTGGGCCCTCTGAGAGTTGTCCTCGGACAGGCTTGAATCTCTGGCTTTTGAATAGTTCCTGGGTCTCCCCCTTCTGTGGACTAGGTCTCTGAATCCTGATATCAGTAAATAAATGGTTCCAAACTGACTCCATACTGTCTACAAGTAGAATTCATACAGTTACAGTGCCATAGACTTTACACTTGAACTATTTCATATCTCCCTGTTCTCTGGCTGCAAACAAAGCCTATGTTTCCTGTTCTCTGCCAACACTGTATAACCCAAACACACTGATTTTTGTTATGTTGATAGGAATGATACAAAGAACTGTGGATGCTGAAAATCTGAAGCAAAAACAAATTGTTGGAGAAACCAGCCAACCTGGCAGCATCTGTGAAGTTAAAGCAGAGTCAACATTTCGGGTCCAGTGACCCTTCCTCAGAATACTGCTAAGTTTCTCCAGTAATTTTTGATTCTGATTCCTGTCAATAGTTTTAATGTAGCTCCAGGCTCCCATCTATTATTTCTGTATAGTCTTTACACTTTGAGCTCTTTACTCCTTCCTGTTACGTGGGCAAGGCGTGTTTGAACAAAGTTGCTGTGCTGCAGACATTTGAACAATCATGTTGTTGAGATGTGCAGCTAGCATTTCCTCTTTTGTTTGGCTGCACAGTCCTGGGAGGATCCATATCTATGCTGGGATTGCTGCAACGTTACCTAATACCATGTGCAGGACCTTGGAGCTGCTGCGTACTGAAACTCATGACATAATAAGTTATGTGGTATAAGTAGAATGACTTTTCGGCCAGTCTGTGGCATCCTGAAAGTGGAAAATACAACTTGTGTTTTCTACAAAATAACAGTATGAGATGTGGCTCTATCTTTCCTTCCACAGTATTCTGCGGAAGACTTGAGCACCTTTCAGGTCCAAATGACAGCTTAGATCCTTTCAAGCACAGCAAGTGATCATTTGATCAGGGTAGTTGTTATTAAACAGGATAATTTTAATATGCCATATCTCAACATCAAGTTGACAGACCCAGATCAGTAATATCATCTATGGTGACATCCCTAGCTTTTCTTTTCCCCTCCGGAAAAGGATGACTTCCCTTGGTTTGAAATCTGTCCCTGAATATCACAACTGAGAGACGGGATTGATGAGAGCGCCAGCCTACATCAGCCCGCTTCATAGCCATGCCTGTCATAGTGTTGCTCTGTTTATCTTGAGTCTTTGTAGAGTTTTCTATCTGAGCTTGGTATTCTGCAGTACTACAGATTTGTTCAATCTTGTTTCAGGGGCGAACATTTTGCGAGACTCTGCAGGGAACGTGAAGCTGGGCGACTTTGGAGCAAGCAAACGTCTGCAGACAATATGCATGTCAGGGACTGGAATCCGCTCGGTAACTGGGACGCCATATTGGATGAGCCCCGAGGTTATCAGTGGTGAAGGTTATGGAAGGAAAGCAGATGTCTGGTAAGGATATATGCCATAACTGCCTGCCCATATCAGAAGCCAAATACGGTACAAATTTAGCACTGCATCTGGACCGTTACTTTTTGGATAGTAAACATTTGAAATCCTGCCATTCCACATCTGCCTATTTAGAAATCCAAGTCATAGGCTCAAAGTCATAAGGTACAGCAAGATTCTGTCCTGAATCTGCAGGCTTTAGACCAATCCCATTAGCCCCATTTCACTGCTCTGTTTTTGCAAGTTTGTTTCCTTTAAGAACCTATCTAATTTCCTCTTGAAATCATTAATTGTTTCTACATCCACCACCCACTTCAGCAAGAAGTTCTATTTCATCCTCATTTGTATCATAAAGTTCTTCCTTACATCCCTGTCCTTCTGCCCAAAGCATGAAGACTGTTCCTTGAATTAATTAATGGGGCCAGTTTTTTTTGTCCAACTTAAGTAAACCTGTCAAAATTTTGAATATAGCTATAAATCTCCCTCAATTTCCTTTGCTGCAGGGAGACTTGCCTCAACTTCTCCAATGTAAATTGAAGCTAATATACCCCAAGTCCAGAAACGTTCTGATAAATTTGTAGAAAACTAAATCTAAATTGAATTGTTGAAAATCAAAGAACAAAAGAGAGGGAGAAAATTAAAGCAATTACTGTCACTACAGAAAACATAATAGAAAAACAAATGAGTCTAAAGGCCAACAATTTCTTCTGGATTTGAAGACCTACATTCTAGCATCTTAAAGATGTTGCATAGATCGTGAATGCATTGGTTGTAATTTCTCAAAACTCCCTAGATTTGAATAGGTCTGTGCAGATTGGGAGACTGCAAACGTACATTGGTATTCAATAAAGGAGGGATAGCAGGGAGCAGAAAGGGGGAGGTGGTAGAGTAATGCCACTGGACTTATAATCCAAAGAAACAGGTCAGTGCTGTAGCAACCATTAAACCAGTGTCATTTTCTATGAAAACTCACTTGATTCACCAATGATCTTCTGCAGACAAAATCTGCTGTCCTTCATTTCTCTTGTTTACACAAGACCCCGTACTGTCAGCAGTGTGGTTCACTCTTAAATGCCCACTGAAATGACTGAGCAACTTACCGTGTTCCATCAAACAGCTACAAAGCTTATAAAAGGAATTAAACAGGATGGCTCCCAACACTGACTAAGCCATTCGAAACAACTATAGCAAACACAGGCTTGTCAATACTATGATAACAAGGTGTAGAGCTGGATGAACACAGCAGGCTAAGCAGCATGAGAGGAGCAGCAAAGCTGACATTTCGGGTCTAGTTCGTTCTCCAGAAAAGAAGGGTCTAGACCTGAAATGTCAGCTTTCCTGCTGCTCTGATGTTGCTTGGCCTGCTGTGTTCATCCAGCTCTACACTTTGTTATCTCAGATTCCCCAGCATTGGCAGTTCCCACTATCTCTTGTCAATACTGTAGTGTCTTTTACTAATATTAGGAGGAGCTGTCCCCTCAGACTAGTTCAGCAAGAGCCTGATGTAGTAGCTCAGGTGGAATTCTGTGAGCATTAGTGTTACAGAGACTACCATCACTACCCCAGGATATCACTAGCCCTCCAGAGATGACTACATAGAGTTAACTTAAGACTGCTTAACATTCATTACAAACCCCAATGAGTCAAAGGTAACAGGGTGTGAGGCTGGATGATCACAGCAGGCCAAGCAGCATCAGAGGAACAGGAAAGCTGATGTTTCGGATCAAGACCCTTCTTCAGAGTCAAACATGTGTAAGAAACCTGCTGATTTGCTGCGTTTGCTCTGCCCGTGTCTTGCTCGTGCGCCCTCTCATACGCCTTCTCACTCCCTCACCTTCCCTAAGCCAACCAGTTGATGAATCAGTGTTCCTCCATAAATATATACCAATTTGAAGGAGGACTGATGGTCACAAGGACATAGAATCTACCCTGTGATGGGGTTTTCAGTCTCCAACAGCAAGTGAACTCTGAGCGCATCCCAATGGACGCAGCTGCTGGACTAGTTCTGCACCATGTGGTGATGGAACCTGCAAGGGCAAGTCTACTCAACCATATCCTCACCCTTCTAGCAGTTGCCAAATGTGGTAGCACTGGTAAAAGTGGCCATCAGACAGTCTTATGGAGGTGAAGTCTCATCTTAACATTGAGAATATCCTCTATTGTACTGTGTGGTACTGTTGCCAGGTTAAATGGAATATCTTTCAAATGGCAAGCGAAACCTGGACATCCTTTTGAAGTGTTGTGGAATACCCACAGCAAATAAATTGTATTCAGCCATAATCTGTAACCTCATGATCTGGCATATCCTCCAATCCATCATTACTGTCAATATTGTAACATTGAAGAGTGCAGTGGGGCAGCACCTGAAAAATGAGATGTCAACATGGTGAAGCTAGAACATGGACTGAGTCCCAAACAAAAGAAAACAGCACACAGTAAATAGAAGTAAGCAGTCAATTAATCACATTGGCGTTCTGTGTTCCACCATATCTGGACAATTAAAAAACTCAAAGAAAGAGAAGGCTTCATAAGCATTAATGGGCATGCTTCAATCTGTGCAGTGATGCATTCAAAGAGATGGCTCACCATGACTTTCTGAAAGCAGTTAGGATTGGGGAATAAATACCAGCCTAGCCAGTGATGCCCACATCCTGTGAATGAGTAAAAATTAGCTTGACATCCAGTATTAAGAAAATGCTGGAATCCATTAAGGAAGTAATTATTAGTAGTACTTTTAGAAAATCCTAATACAATTAAACAGAGTAAATATGGTTTTATCAAAGGAACATTATATTCAACAGATTTGTTAGAGATGTTTAAGGATGCAATATGCAGAGTTGATAAAAGGGTGTAGTGCATTTGGATTTTGAAGTATGGCAATTTATTAAATTGGGGCCCTTTTATTAACTCTGCATATTGCATCTTATCTTACATAGTAACCTTTTGTATGGCAATTTATTAAATTGCCATATAAAAGGTTACTATATAAGATCAGATCCAGTAGTTTTTAGGGTGATATATCAGCATGGATGGAAGATTGGCTACTGACCAGGAAACAAAATCAGGTAAATGGGAGGTAGATATCAGGGAGACGTCAGAGGTAGGTTCTTTGCTCATAGTGGTAGGGACATGAAATGCATTGTCAGAGAGGGTAATAGAATTGATCTCATTAGGGGCATTTAAGCGGCTATTAGATAGGCATATGGATGATAGTATTAGGTAGGGGTGGAGGTTAGATAGACCTTAGGTTTAGGGTAAAATTTTGGGCCGAAGGGGCTGCACTGTTCTATGTTTAAGATACTGGGGAAAAAGATTGGCAGACATGAGTATGAAGTAGGAAAATGAGAGTTATCTACTTTGATGGAAGAACCAAAAAACATCTTGTTAATTAAGTCAACGTAAAAACCCTTTTGGTGTCCTTGTATGTGAATCAAAGGTTAGCATGCTGGTACAGCAAATAATTAAGACAAATAAGATGCTGGCCAGTATTGTAAGGAGGCTAGAATATTAAAGCAGGAAAAGCCTTGTTTCAACAGTACAGAGGATTGGTTTGAATACACCTGGAGTTCTGATCTCCTTATTCAAGGAGGGATATATTTGTATTGGAGGCAGTTGAGAGGAGGTTCACTAGGTTGATTCCCAACTTGGAGTTGCTTTTAGAAGAAGTGTTGCACTTATACGAATGAAGTTTGGAAGAGTGAAAGAGAATCTTATTTAAACATAGGAATCTGAAGAGGTTTGGCATGGTAGTTCTGAGAGGATGTTTACCCTTGTAAAGGAATCTACGATTGGGATCTTACCTGTAAGACAGATGAGGAAGTTTTTTGTTTTTTCTCTTGGGGTTGTCAATCTTTGGAATTCACTTCAACAGAGAGCAGTGGAGACTGTTAGACAGGTTTTTGATCTGCAAAGGAGCTTAGCATTGTATAGGGTAAGCAGGAAAGCCATGGCCATAACCAGATAGGCCATGGTGTTATTGAATGCTGAGCAGACGTGAAGGATCAAATGGTCAGAAACTGTTCTTCTTTTCACTGATCTTGTGTTCTGAGTCAAGACCACTGCAGAGACTTCACTGCATAATCTCAGCTAATACCCAAGTGCAGTAATGAAGAAGGGTTGCAGTGATAGAGGTAACCGACTTAACAGAAGACATTAGATCAGATAATCAGATAATATATTTGAAAAGCAAAGGAGTTGTTGAGTTTTCTGGGGCTATTTTCAATTTACAGCATTTAAAATTTGGATTTTTTTATCTTAAACCAGATATTATTGACAAGGTTTCATCAATCTGAACAGATTAAGAATGTGTCTGCAAATGCATAATCACAGGCTATGTTAAAAGAAAATTATAGCTGTTTTGAATCACACATGAACGTTACCTTATACCAGTAGCTTGAGTCCTTCATAGTTCTGAGTACAAATAGACATTAGACAAGAGTGTTTTATGAGATCTGGGATAATGGGACAGGAGGTTCATGTGAAAAATACAATGTTTTGGAGTCTTTCTGACCTTTGGTTAACATTATTCACCTTTCACAATGAAAAGGCTGTTTATTTAAGTCAATGATTTGTAACATATTTTACCTTTTTCATATATTTTACATTATGCATACTTCAAGTTAATTCAATCAGATTTAAAAAGCTAAGAGGAGTGAATAACGCTTCTTCTGGCATATCTTTTAATGTTATCAGCCATATCAGTAGTGTTACTAGGTGAAAGGAACTCCAAAATCAGCTGATCTGCCTGTTCATCCTCATTATCCAGAGATACCTCCTAAAATGTACAAAGGCATGGATGTCCTTCAAGGATTGATGTAGCGGTGATAGCCTCTACGATTAGAAGACCTGTCAAAATCTAATTTCTCAGTTCAAACTTGAGTTGCTGCTTGAATAACATGTTGAAGGGTGCCAAGAGCTTGTGACATTAGAATATTTGATTGTACTAATGTGTCCTGGTTTCATGTCTGTGTCTATTTTCTGAAGTTAAAGCGCCACCTAAAGGATTGTCTATTCAAGCTGCAGTCAAACAGCAACTTCAATTACGAATCCAAACAACACTTAAAACTCTTCCTTGTATTAAATGCATGCAATATAAACATACAGGATAGTATTGAATGTTATCCTCCTAAGTGTTGGATCCTACATCCAGAATCTACTTCAGCAGCATGTTGTTTAATCCTGTGGCTCATTTGCAGCACTTAATGTGGGGGTCCTGACCAAGTCCAGACTTGGCACAGAAATCAAGTCTGACTCTTGCAATGACACTGACAATGTAGTGCTGAGGGAATGCTGCACTACGAGGCATCTTTTCAGGTGAGACATTAAATAAGGCCATGTCTACTTTTTCAGATGAATATACAAAATTGAATGCCATTATTTTGAAGGGGTGCGTAGGCGCTGTCCCTAGAATCATGGCAATACTTACTCCTCAACCAACACCGCAAAGAAAACAGGCTATGTTGCTGCTTGTGGGAGCTTGTTTTTTGTAATCTGGTTGTTGCCTTTTCTACGTTACAATAGTGACTTTAAAATACTTAATTGGCTGTAAAATATATTGACATCTGCTGAATGCATGATAGGTGCTTTGTGGATGCAAGTTTCCCCCCCCCCCCCCCCCCCCCCCCCACCACCACCACCATTCAGCTTAAACAAAACTTGTATTTATGCAAGTGGAACTGAACAAGATTTCTATTACAGAGGTGAGAGTGTGAATCACTGAGGACTGTTTACAGATGACGAATTACAAATCTGTACACTGCATTCTATTTACCTCAGTGCAGTCATGTGCATAACAACTTAGTCCATTAGCAAGCAGCCACAAATGTTAATTTAATCAAAACTGACAGGGTTATGGTGCTGGCTCAAAGGGCCAAATGGCCTACTCCTGCACCGATTGTTCCCTCAGTATATCAGTGGTAACATCATTTGAAATGCAATATATTTCAGGAGTGAGGCCTTGTTTAGAATCTGGCTGTGTATTAACTTGGAGACCGATTGGTTTTATTTGCAAACTAGAAATTTATAAAATGCCAAGTTGACTGTCAACAAATTGTGTGCTTTATGGAAAGGAACAGAATGGACCTGCAATTATAAATCTGCAAATGCTTATTCAGCCCATCAATTTATATGTGTCTGTGCATGCAAGAGGGAGTGAGTAAGGATATGCGTGTGTGGGAGGGAGGGAGAGAGAGAGGGCGTGTGTGTGTGTGTGTGTGTGTGTGTGTGTGTGTGTGGCAGGGGGAGAGAGGGAGAGTGCATGGGTGCGTGTGTGTGGCAGGGGGAGAGAGGGAGAGTGCATGGGTGCGTGTGTGTGGCAGGGGGGGAGAGGGAGAGTATGTGGGTGCATGTGTGTGGCGGGGGGGAGAGGGAGAGCGTGCGGGTGCGTGTGTGTGGTGGGGGGAGGGGTGGAGAGTGCGTGTGTGCGTGTGGCAGGGGGAGAAGTGGAGTGTGTGTGTGTGGGGGGAGAGGGGGAGTGTGTGTGCGTGTGTGTGTGGGGAGGGGGAGTGTGTGTGTGTGGGGAGGGGGAGTGTGTGTGTGTGTGTGTGTGTGTGTGTGTGTGTGTGTGTGTGTGTGTGTGTGTGTGTGTGTGTGTGTGTGGAGGGGGTGTGTGTGTGTGTGTGTGTGTGTGGAGGGGGTGTGTGTGTGTGTGTGGAGGGGGTGTGTGTGTGTGTGTGTGTGGAGGGGGTGTGTGTGTGTGTGTGTGTGGAGGGGGAATGTGTGTGTGTGTGTGTGGGGAGGAGGAGTATGTGTGTGTGTGGGGAGGAGGAGTATGTGTGTGTGTGGGGAGGGGGAGTATGTGTGTGTGTGGGGAGGGGGAGTATGTGTGTGTGTGGGGAGGGGGAGTATGTGTGTGTGTGGGAGGGGGAGTGTGTGTGTGTGTGGGAGGGGGAGTG